>NW_026869467.1:0-220750 GCF_023558535.2 Drosophila nasuta
TGGTGACAAAGGGGCGACGAAAGCGAAAATTGCAACGAACTAAGAGAAGAAGTTCGATGCAATGGAAATAAGAATTTCCCCTAGTCACTTTCACTTAGAAAACAAAAACAATATTCTGCCTAAGCGGTTCACTTTTAAATTAAAAATATAAAATTTAAAACAAATGCTCTACTACTATTACGTATGTGCCAAGAATTGAAGGCGTCACTAGAATCTTGCAACTTGCCAACCAATTTACTTTCAATTTTTCGCACAGTACCTGGAATTGGCGATCTTTAATGATCCCAGCCACTTTCCTCTGTGTGTTTTCTGCAGGTGCAGGGTATCCTCCGATGATGCGGAAAATTCCACCGATGACACAAACACAAGTGGATCACAGCACTGGCACAAAGTCAATTGTTTGTTTATGTTTATTATATTTTAACAACGACCGACGCGAATTTGTTTTGATTTTGTTTTCTGTTTTGTCAATCACTCGCGTTCAACAACAATTAGAGTCCACCCGGGGCGCCATGAAAAATCACAAGAGTTTTGCAATTATAATTCCGCTTTATTCGCGAACACAAAGACTGGACCTAATTGTTGTTGTAGACGACGAAAACGAAAACGGAGTAAATGATGACGCGCTGATAAGTTCTCAATTTCAACTGTGTTTATGATTCTATGCTAAGTTACATTAAGCCTAACTTAACTAGAGTGGCGAAGCGAGGCGAATTCGCTCAGAGAGCAACAAACGAAAGCTTTATTGCGCTCTCGCTTCGCCCTAATTCTAACAATTTCATTTGGTACTTCATGCTCTTAACTAATAAGTATCAAATGCGCCAACAAATACAATTAGATTGGAATGCAACATTATCAGTGGCTCATATGTAGGTAATAGACCAAATCATGTGCTTCATGAATTTGGAATCAATGTTCCTCCGGGATATAAAATTAGTATTACACCACGAAACTTGATTTATTTACCTATCAACACTAGAGAAATAAGCACGCTCGAAGTACGGATAACTGATCAGGAGGGGAATTAATCAATTTTCGAGGGAAACTATATCAATTCGTCTTCATTTACGAGCAACAGAATGATTATTTATAATAAAAGGTCGTTACATCACCTCACAACTCCCATTACTAAATGTAAAGGTGAAGTGAAAACACCATCATCATTATCATCTCGAGGACCATCATATCCACGACCTGCGGTATCATTAAAAAATAAACTGATTTTAAAATCACTTGATTTAATATTCAGTAAAATTACTACCTTCATTTCAAATGAATGAAATTTTTGTGCAAGATAAACCTCACAATGATGAGAGTATCACGAAAAAGAATATCACACTTATTACTTACACTTATTCTTGAATGGTCGGCCCGACCATAAGAATGTCATTCAACGCCTTATGTGTCGAAGTGCGACACGAAGCATCAAATACGACCCTCAGCTTTGTCGAAGTGCTTTGGGGCCGTAATACACATTGGTGCGGAATAACATAGTGTGGTGTACTTGGAAGGATGTTACTCACTTCGGACATGTGGCCCATCTGTACATATTCTTCCATAAATTCCAAGTACATTCGCTTTAACTCGGGATCTCGAGTTAAGCGTTTTCAAGCGACAAAACCGCCGTTTAGCAACTTCAAATGAGCACCCAAGCTGGTGCGAATCTGATTTGAACGGCAGTCTTACTTCGAAACGACCAGACGGCAATCTTCTCACATTATTTGTGAAATGATCTTCACAACTTTGTTGTTCAGCGGAAAGGACTTTGAGGGAGAGCGCACCTCTTCGACAGTCCAAAACTTCAGCAAGGTCTTGTCAACCGAGCTCAAACTTTCTTCCTGATAGCTCAGATTGACAGTCATCTTCTGGTGAGATTTTTCACCAGGAGTGTACCGCCCCGAGACAATCCACCCAAGGCTTGTCTTTTGGAGGATTGGACACTCTGGACCTTGCTTGATTTGGCCAACGGATAATAGGTCAAAGAATGTTTCAGCGCCGATAAGAAGATCAATTTTCTGCGGTTTGAAGAAATAGGGATCCGCTAGCTGAATATTGTCAGGTATCTTCCAGCCACTGACATTTACAGTGTGATGTGGCTGATAACCTAAGATCGATTTGAGGATCCATAAATCGATCGCGTATTCATTGCAGCCAACTCGCGACTTCACCACAGTGTGTATCTTTTCTTAACTTGAGAATTGAATTCACCAATGCCAAGCAAGCTGATGCACGAGTCTTCTACGCAAATGCAGCCGCTGAGCTAGTTCCTCAGTCACAAAATTAATTTGTGACCCAGAGTCCAGCAAAGCTCGGGCTAAGACGAAATCGCCTGAATTCGTCTTTATTTTGATGACTGCTGTGGCCAGGATCACTTTATCCGATACGGTCGCATGCATCGCATGTGAAGTGGATGGACGATTAGGCTCAACAGCGGAGAGACTCGGGGTGGTAACGCTCTACTATTTGTAGTCGCAGAATATATGTGCAGCAACGTATGATGTGAACGGCTGCACACACGACACTTTTTTGCCTTACATTTGGCGACAGTGTGACCCTTCCGAAGACAATTTATGCATAATGCAGTTGTTTTCGCGTAGTCGAATCTCTGTTTAACTGTCAAGGCAGCAAACATCGAACAACTCACGATGGAATGATCTTCGGAATTGCAATATACGCATATTTGGGTTTTTCATCAATCTTATCTTTGAGCGTCGTACACGAAAACGAGCTTTTATTAAGCTGTTTAGCGGAAACGGCTTGAATATCGGACTTTGTCGAATTCTCAGCTGACAAGTGCTGATATCGACGATTAAGCACAGTTTCACACTCACTCCATAATGGAATTTTCGTGTAATCTAGCTGCTCATCCCACTTCTTCTTTGTCATTGCATCAACTTTGTGCATGACCAGGTGAATAAGGATTGCATTTGCAATCTTCTTATCATCACCTATCGACTACAAAGATCCGTATATCGCAGAGACAGTGTCAATCAAGTTTCGCAACGCTGAAGCGGAGGGCTGCGAAATCTTTGGCAAATTGAAAAGAGCAGTGATATTTTCATTAAATATCAGACAATCATTGTCATATACTCTTTAAAACTCGCCATTGCTTTTCATAGTTGTCCTCGGTGACTTGAAACGCTCTCACCGTTCCAAGAGCCTCACCAGAGAGACAAGAAATGAGATGATTGAATTTCTCAATGCGCGGAATTGAAAGGTCATTGTCAACAAGAGTCTCAAACAAACTTATGAAATTTTTAAATTCGGAATACTTTCCGCTGAACTTTGGCAATGAGAGTTTAGAAAGACGGGTACGAGGAGCGGCAATCGGCTGAATCGATATATTGGCGGATGAAGTATCGGTCAACGATTTCACCATCGCCTTCAGCCTTGCGTTTGCAGTAATGCAAATCTCTTCTAACTCGCACCGGTAATCGTCATATTCGTCAAATGTCTCAATTCTGCTTTGATATTTGAGAGCATTTTCAATATGCGACGACCACATCTCAAGCCTGCACTCTAGCTCTGTCAAATCTCGACCGATCGTGTCATCGAGAATTTGATTATTAACTCTGCAAATGCTCTTCACGCAAATAGCAAGTTTCTTTTAGAGCCTTCAAGAGTTTCTTTCGAATTCATTTTTATTTAGGTTATTAGAGGAGACGACAAAAAATATAAAAATAAAATACAAAATAAATCTTGTTGCTTCCAACAACAACAAAAAAGAAAATTAAAAAAAAAAAATAATTTTTTTTTATTATTATTATTTTTAAATTGTCCTAAGCTAACCACTAAGCTTCTCGGACAATAATAGGGAGTACACAATTCGAGGGAGCAAACGAGATATCGCACTGATATGCTCAACCAACGAATGTAGGGGAGCGAGTTCTAAGCGCTGCAAAGCGCGCGACAACGAAAAGTGCAAGCAACAACACAGACTACAGAGCGCAATGCACTGTGCAGATGCTGGCTTGCTAACGTATGTATGTGTGTATGTGCGCTGTTTCTAAGCGCGCGAAACGAAACGAAAATGCAAGCAACAACAACACGGAGCCGAAATGCACCGGTGCAGTGTTGGCTTGCGGGTATATATGTATGTATATACGTATGTGCGCTTAGCAACAGCACACAACTTACAGCGGCTACGAATCTGGAGACAAAGGGGGCGACGAAAGCGAAAATTGCAACGAACTAAGAGAAGAAGTTCGATGCAATGGAAATAAGAATTTCCCCTAGTCACTTTCACTTAGAAAACAAAAACAATATTCTGCCTAAGCGGTTCACTTTTTAAATTAAAAATATAAAACTTAAAACAAATGCTCTACTACTATTACGTATGTGCCAAGAATTGAAAGCGTCACTAGAATCTTGCAACTTGGCAACCAATTCAGTTATTTACTTTCAATTTTTCGCACAGTACCTGGAATTGGCGATCTTTAATGATCCCAGCCACTTTCCTCTGTGTGTTTCTGCAGGTGCAGGGTATCCTCCAGCGATGATGCAGAAAATTCCACCGATGACACAAACACAAGTGGATCACAGCACTGGCACAAAGTCAATTGTTTGTTTATGTTTATTATATTTTAACAACGACCGACGCGAATTTGTTTTGTTTTTGTTTTCTGTTTTGTCAATCACTCGCGTTCAACAACAATTAGAGTCCACCCGGGGCGCCATGAAAAATCACAAGAGTTTTTGCAATTATAATTCCGCTTTATTCGCGAACACAAAGACTGGATCTAATTGTTGTTGTAGACGACGAAAACGAAAACGGAGTAAATGATGACGCGCTGATAAGTTCTCAATTTCAACTGTGTTTATGATTCTATGCTAAGTTACATTAAGCCTAACTTAACTAGAGTTGCGAAGCGAGGCGAATTCGCTCAGAGAGCAACAAACGAAAGCTTTATTGCGCTCTCGCTTCGCCTAATTCTAACAATTTCATTTGGTACTTCATGCTCTTAACTAATAATTATCAAATGCGCCAACAAATACAATTAGATTGGAATGCAACATTATCAGTGGCTCATATGTAGGTAATAGACCAAATCATGTGCTTCATGAATTTGGAATCAATGTTCCTCCGGGATATAAAATTAGTATTACACCACGAAACTTGATTTATTTACCTATCAACACTAGAGAAATAAGCACGCTCGAAGTACGGATAACTGATCAGGAGGGGAATTAATCAATTTTCGAGGGGAAACTATATCAATTCGTCTTCATTTACGAGCAACAGAATGATTATTTATAATAAAAGGTCGTTACATCACCTCACAACCCCCATTACTAAATGTAAAGGTGAAGTGAAAACACCATCATCATTATCATCTCAAGGACCATCATATCCACGACCTGCGGTATCATTAAAAATAAACTGATTTTAAAATCACTTGGATTTAATATTCAGTAAAATTACTACCTTCATTTCAAATGAATGAAATTTTTGTGCAAGATAAACCTCACAATGATGAGAGTATCACGAAAAAGAATATCACACTTATTACCCATTTCAGCAGAACTTCAAAACAAATGATGAAGTTCGTATTACAATACAAAACCAAGATTTGTATGTGTTGCCGTCTGAAAGTTTCCTCCACTTTATAGGGACACTAAGTAAAATTACTAACCAAAATTCGGGCACAAGTACAACAAATGATGTTGCCGGCTTGCTTAAAAATAATTGCATGGCCTATTTTTGGATGAAATAAGATATGAATTGAACGGATGCGAACTGGATAGAACACGGTTTACTGGAATCACATCTACTCTGAAAAACTTTCTTTCCATTGGTCGACAGGAGTCTCTATGTTATCGTAATGCCGGGTGGAGTGGAGGAGAGAGTATATCTTGCGGAGGTCATTTCAGCTTTTCAATACCACTAAAAATGCTAATGGGATTCGCTGAAGATCATAAAAAGTTATATTAAATTGTAAACATGAACTCATTCTCTTGCTAGCTAAAAATATGAATGATATGTTTGAAAAAACGGTCGGAGGTGTTGAATATAAAATTGCTATACAGAACATTAGTTGGAAAGTACCCCACATTGTTCCAAGCGATACTACTAAAATTAAAATGTTCAATGTAGTCAAAAGTGGAGCTACACTTCCACTTTCATTCCGCAGCTGGGATTGTTATATAAATCCCTCGTTGATACAGGGGACTCATCATGTATTGAACGTTAAGCTAGCTGCAAATAGAGAACGTCCACGGTTTGCAGTCATTGCGTTTACATTAAATGGCAATCTAATTGCAAACAATTTGAGAAATGCAAAAGTGTATTTAAATTCTGAAGTCTATCCATATGAAGATTTAAATGTAAAATTCAATGAAAATCGGTTTGCTGCCTTGTATGATATGTACGTGAAATTCCAAGAGAGTTACTACAACCGTGAGCCTCGTCCACTTTTATCACCACTAGACTTCAAGTCAAAGGCTCCTATTATTGTTGTTGATCTTTCATATCAAAACGAGTCGGTCAAATCAGGGCCAATTGATGTTAAAATTTCAACTGAATTAAGAGTACCAAGTGAGTTGAATACAAAGGTATATTGCCTTCTCATTCACGATCGTCTAGTTGAATATACCCCACTGACCGGATTAGTTCAACGTATCGTATAATTTTTTCTCAAAATATTTCTTCATTCACCTTTTGGAAATCATTACGAGTAGACGTCAACGGATCGAAAGAAATTTAATATGATATTGATTGAAAACAAGACCAACTCCACAACTCATATTTCGATACAACAACTTATAACTGGAATAAATAATTTAATGAAAAGGTTTAACGATAAAATTTTTCCTGAACACATGGAATATTTATCAGAATCATTGAAATATTTTAATAATAGAATATGTGATGGACCATTGGTTTCTAATGTTCATGGTCAACATTTCGCATCCTGCTGTTGGGCTCATAACGATGTGGAGGATGGAGTCGATACATGTGCCTGTCATTTCTATACTGTTCGCTCACAAAAATCAAAAAATTATAAAATGTATGTTAGTTTAGAGAATCGATTTTAAACAATGTATTTGGAAATAAAATTATGTTACATACAGAACATGCAAAGAAGAATACTATATTTTTAAGGGAAATGGAATTTTACAGCTCTATTCGGTTTTTCTTTCAGATTTTCTATTTTATCTTCAAGTGTCTTGGAAATGGTGTTGTACTCTCGTCTAAATTACATCACGTTCCCATCCTTTTAACGTTCACCACGTCTTCCTTCCTCCGCTCCGATTTCGAATACATTCGAATTGACGAGACAAGTGGGCGTCACACCTTCATTCGTTTTACAGGTAGCGTGACGCCTACGATCGTTTTACAGGTAGTGATGCGTCACGTGCAAGGCGCCTTCGATCGTTTTTCAGGTAGCGTTGGGCTTCCGAGCATATTTCGTCACGTTTCGTAACGTTGATTCGTGTTAGACGTTCACGTATTCGATCGTCTTGGATGTGGCGCTGCGTCACGACCTACGTTTTCGAGGTGGGTGTTCGCGCGTTCGTACGCTACGTTCGTTAAAGAGCGTATCACGTTTTCGTAGGACGACTTCGTCTCACGTTTTCGAGTACGATCTACGAATCGACTGCGACCCCGATCCCTCACCGTCTCGTCTCGGGACACACGACCTCGAGAGCGTATCGTAGCACGTGTTCGTTGCACGTTTTCGCCCTCGATCTACGAATCGTTTTCGACTGCGACCCCGACCCCGATCCCTCACCGTCTCGTCTCGACCTCGAGAGCGTATCGTAGCACGTGTTCGTCATACGTTTTCGCCCTCGATATACGAATCGTTTTCGATTGCGAGCCCGAGTGCGAGACCGAATGCGACCCCGACCTCGAGGGCGTGTCGGGAGAAGCGATCTCGACCCCGACCCCGAGGGCGTCTCGGGACAAGCGACCTCGACCCCGACTCCGAAGGCGAAACGCCCCCGACCCCGATCCTTTCATCGCACCGTCTCGGGTCGCGTACGAATCGTCACACAAATCCCACACTTGTCATTTCCACAGCTAACCCTAATTAAATTGCATCTTTATTACCTCACACTTGTCATTTCCACAGCTAACCCTAATTAAATTGCATCTTTATTACCTCACACTTGACATTTCAATAGGTGACCCTAATTAAATTGCATCTTTATTACCCCTAAATTGACATTAATGACATGTGACCCTAATTAGCACTTCCTTGCACAGAAATGTGATTTGTATAGAAATGTGATATTCCAACTACTTGATCTAATTGTAATCCCCAGAAGAAGAAGAAAAAAAAAAGGAAAAGAAACTATATGAACAAACTAATTAAAATAAATAAGCACAATACTCGTTCTGTCAACTATTCTTTATATATCAATGTAACTCTTGAGGTGGCGTGTTGAAAATACGTATGTAAATACATACAAGTGCAAGAGTCATATTGATATTCGCGCATTACATATATTGTGTTTGTATTGGTGGAAAGGGATCTCAAGAGGCAACGGCAACGGAGCCTTCTGGTCGTCCCTCTCACACATTCCTTCACTTTTGTGCACGCGTCTAATTAGCGTCACTTCAGTTTTGTCAGCGAGTTTGTGCGGTTCATAAAACATAAAATCAAAGTGTTCTTATTTATCTGGTTGCTTGTGGGGACAATAAATTAACAGATTTCTATATCTGCACTAAATAACATTGGAATTCAAACTGACAACTGGGATCGAATACTGTTATGTAGTTTGACAAGGAAATTAAATCGTCAAACTCATATGTTATATGAACAGTCAGTTGTAGACTCAAAGAAGCTGCAGAAACTGGATCAGTTTTTGACCTTCTTGGAACATCGGTTCCTTACATTGTAGGCTACCGGCAGTGATAAGATAAATCACACCAAAAAGGCACATGCGCTCAGATTGGTATAGAATATACATGCTATTTCTGTAACAAAACCAATCACATTATATACAAGTGCAACGAATTTTTGAAGAAAACAACAGCTTAACGCAAAGGAATGCCAGAAGAAAAATTGTTTAAAATGCGATAAAAGACATAACACTCTTCTACATTTGGAATCGAAGCCTGAATCCAAAATAGCAGCAGCAGCAAGTGAAGTACAAACCAATTATGTACTTTTAGCCATTGCTCGAGTAAATATAGAAGGCAATAATGGACAAATGGCCGAATTTAGAGCCTTACTTGACTCAGGTTCTCAAGTCAATGTAATCTCTGAAAGAGCATTAAATATATTGCTCTCAACGTTAAAAATCAAGAGCTACAAATAAATGGAATTGGTGGACGAACACAAACATCGAAGGCACGTGTTAATGTTATGCTCAAATCACAGCATAACAATTTCAACTCTCGATTGGAGGCTATTGTATTGCCTCACATTGTTGCAGATCAACCAGGACAGTCAATTGATATTGCTCGTTGGAAACTTCCAAAGCATATTGAATTGGCGGATCCTAACTTTGACAAAGCAGGAAAGATTGATCTACTCTTAGGAGCAGAACACTACTACGACATAATGCAGGACAAGCATTTATCGTTGGGTAAAGGACTGCCAAGATTACAGAAAACCAAACTAGGATGGATTGTGGCTGGAAAATTAAAACATAATTCATCAAGATCAACTACTTGTGCAGCTCTAACGGAAGAAGATAAGGTAGACCAACAAATTACGAAATTTTGGGAACTGGATTCATTCTCAACCGATACACCATGTCTATCACCACTAGAGAAACAATGTGAAAGGCACTTTCTCCAGCACATTCAGACTGCAATTGATAAGAAACCGATTGTTAGTCTCCCATTCATGGATAATGCTTCAGCCCTGGGGAGAGTCGTGATCTTGCGACACGACGATTCCTTTCCTTGAAAAACGGTTATTGCGAGATCCACAAACTAAGGCAAGTTATGTGGATTTCATGAAAGAATATGAAGCTCTTGGGCATATGAAGGAGATGCACACAAATGAAATAACAAAAGCACGGTACTTCATACCACATCACTGTGTGCTCAAACCTGAAAGTGCAACAACCAAATTAAGAGTGGTTTTCGATGCATCTGCAGTTACGTCGTCAGGAAAATCGCTCAACGACTTACTGCACAAAGGACCTACGGTGCAAAACTCTATATTTTCAATTTTGCTGCGATTTAGGACTCACATATATGTTTTCACGGCGGACATAGAGAAAATGTACCGTCAAATCTGATAAATCCCGAGGACCAATATTTCCAAACAATTGTTTGGCGCAATGATCCATCTGAGGATTTGCGATACTACAGATCAAAAACGGTTACCTATGGAACAAAAGCTGCACCATATTTAGCCAAAATGCTTGCAGCACATAGCACAAAAAGGCAGAAAGGAATACCCTAATGGTGCTGCCGCATTGGAAAACGATTTCTATGTAGACGATTGTATAACCGGAGCCGAAACTATACCAGAAGCTCTACAGAGGCAACAACAGCTTAACAAACTTCTGCAAAATTCTGATTCAAGTTAAGAAAATGGTGTACCAACAATTTCCAAGTTCTACAAGGAGTTCCGAGGGAAGACATCACTTCAAATGTACAACTGGAGGAGACTTCATATGAGGACTACACGATTAAGACCCTCGGAATCACCTGGACAGCAACGTCAGATCACCTTTGTGGGAAAACGGAGATAGCAATAAACGCCAACATATCAAAACGAGATGTTGTGTCTGAAATCTTTGGGATATTTGATCTTCTTGGTTTATTTTCCCCAGTTGTAATGAAAGCAAAATTTTCATGCAACACCTCACAAAGGAGGGTTATGAGTACAAAGACGATCTGCCGGCTCATCTTCAGGAGGAATGGAAACGCTACAGGGAGGAGCTAAAGGTCCTGAACACCATAAAGGTACCACGTCACGTCTACTCAGGAAAAACACCTGTGACGGCAGAAATCCACACATTTGTTGATGCCTCGGAGAAAGCATATGGAGCTGCTGTATATATCCGAGCAACATATAAGGACACGCGAAGAACGATCCAGTTATTATGTGCAAAATCTCACTTAGCATCAATAAATACAATAACTCTACCACGTCTGGAACTTAAGGCTGCTGTATTAGGAGCACAGTTGACTTCAAAATAAAGGAAGACTTGGCCATGCAAAATGCATCCACATATTACTGGTCTGATTCACGAATTGAACTGTCATGGATTAATTGCTCATCATTCATTCGAGACAAATTCGTTGCCACTAGAGTTGCAACAATACATGAGCTATCCATACCAAAACAGTGGAGACATGTTGCATCAGAACACAATGCAGCAGATGTCCTCTCCATAGGAATGATGGCTTCAAAGTTCGCGGAAAATGCCATGTGGTTCTACGGCCCTATGTTCCTACATGGTTCATCATCCACATGGCCGGCTGCTTTTATTGCTACCAACGAGGAATTAATAATTATGAATCCGCCAAATGTTAGTCAATCATCCGTGATGACTATCACAAAAAGGAGGACATAATATACACAATACAACATAATAATTCATTTAACAAGCTACTCAGAGTAATAGCTTACATGATGCGCTTCCGACGTAAGAAGAAATACATAAGCCATACCATTGAGTTTGATGAAATAATGGAAGCCTGAAAAATTGTTCTCCGCAACATTCAAAATATCGACTTCAAAGATGACATCAAACATCTCAAGAGGCAAAGGGAGACACTAAAGGGCAGTTCAATCAACTCACTGTCACCATTCTTAGATCAGAATGGAATTTTGGGTGTAGGAGGTCGACTGGAGGCGGCAAATATATCATTTGACTCCAAACATCCGATACTTCTGCCATACAACGATCCTGTTGTGAAGATGATTCTTGTGCAAATACACAAGGACAACATGCATTGCGGACCTCAGGCTCTATTAACTACATCAAGGCAGCAATTCTGGATCCTTAAAGGAAAAACTATGGCTAGGAGCACGGTAAAGCCTGTGCCAAGTGCACTAAAGCTAAGCCAAAATTAATGGAGCAAATCATGGGAAATCTGCCACCACTTAGGGTAACGCAAGCTCGACCATTTTTCAACTCTGGCGTCGATTATTGTGGACCATTTAAAATCCACTACAAAGTGAGAGGAAAGAAGCCTAGCACAGCTTACATTGCCATATTCTGCTGTTTCGCAACTAAAGCTGTACATCTGGAGCTGGTTAGCGATCTCACAACAGAGGCATTTTTAGCAGCACTTCGTCGTTTCATTGCTCGGCGAGGGAAATGCCAAACTCTTCACTGCGACAACGCAACAAATTTTGTGAGAGCAAAAACAAGTTGCAGGAGTTACAGGAGGCTATATTCTCCTATAATGCGAAAACCCAAATTCTCAAGGACTGCAACAACAAGGAGTTCAATTTAAATTCATCCCACCTTGTGCACCACACTTCGGAGGATTATGGGAAGCTGCAGTAAAGTCGGCAAAACTTTTATTACTAAAAATATGACGACAGCCGATCTTACTTATGAAGAACTGGAAACAGTTATAGTCGAAATAGAGGCCATATTGAACTCTCGACCATTAACACTACTGTCCGATGACCCAAATGACGTTACAGCACTAACGCCTGACACTTCCTAATTGGTGAGCCGCTAACTGCACAAGCTGATTGTGAACCATCGCAGCAACAAAAACGTTAGGTAATCGATGGCAGGCCGTTTCAAAACTGAAACATGCATTCTGGAAACAATGGTCGCAGGATTATCTACAACAGTTCCAGCAACGTCAAAAATGGAGAAGATCCTCAGCAAACATAAAGGAAGGTGAAAAATCACAAGAGTTTTATGATTATTAATATTCCGCTTTATTCGCGAACACAAAGACTGACCTAATTGTTGTTGTAGACGACGAAAACGAAAACGGAGTAAATGATGACGCGCTGATAAGTTCTCAATTTCAACTGTGTTTATGATTCTATGCTAAGTTACATTAAGCCTAACTTAACTAGAGTGGCGAAGCGAGGCGAATTCGCTCAGAGAGCAACAAACGAAAGCTTTATTGCGCTCTCGCTTCGCCCTAATTCTAACAATTTCATTTGGTACTTCATGCACTTAACTAATAATTATCAAATGCGCCAACACCGGCCCCGATGAACGGCTGTGCCTTCATCCGATTGGCAGAGGCGCCAATTTGTGTATTGGCCGTTTAAACAGCCCTCCTGTGCTGGTTCGCACGTCTGCGACGCGCACCGCCCCGTCCGCTCCCGGGTATACCGCCACGACTCGCCCCACCATCCACTGCATCGGCGGTTGATTGTCCTCTGCGACGACGACGAGCTCTCCGATTCGCAGATTTGGCTGCAACCGGTCCCACTTGGCCCGTGCCTGCAGGCCCAGCACATACCCCGGGACCATCGCTGCCAGAACGCTCGCTTGAGCGACGAGACAGCTCGCCATCGCCTTAAGCAACTCAGACCCTCCTGGTCCGGGGTCCGCGATGCTGCCGGTGCCACGAGTGGACCGCCCACCAGTAGATGCCCTGGGGTTAGTGCCTCGCCGTCGTTGGGGTCGTTGCTTACGGCAACCCTAGCGGACGGGAGCTGAGCACCGCCTCGAGCGCCACGACCACTGTCTGCAGCTCCTCGGCCGTGAGCAGGGCGTTGCCCACCGTCCGTAGGAGTAGGTGCTTTGCAGACTTCACACCTGCCTCCCATAGTCCTCCGAAGTGAGGAGCCCTCGGCGGTATGAACGCAAATTCGCATCCGCTTCTTGATGCGAAGTCGCGAACTGCGTTCTCCTCGGCCTCGACTCGTCTCCTCAGCTCCTCCAGATGGCGACTTGCTCCGGCGAAGTTCGTCGCGTTGTCGCAATGGACTCGGCTCGGGCATCCTCTTCGACCACAAACCTTTGGAAAGCCATTAGAAATGCATTAGTTGACAGATCGGGTACAATTTCTAAGTGAACCGCTTTTGACGCAAAACAGACGAACAAAGATATGTGCGACTTGTACGGCGGCTTTCCGCGAATCCTATAGGTAGTCTCAACTGGGCCACAAAAATCTACGCCACGAATTGAAAATGGGCGGAGCGCTCGGAGTCGATCAGCAGGCAAATTTTCCATTATTTGCGTAAGCAGCCGAGGTTTGCATTTAAAGCAACGGATGCATGATCGTACTGTCTGACGACAAAGCTCTTGAGCATTGACTAACCAAAGTCGTTCTCTGAGAATGCTCACGAGCGCTCTTGGGCCAGCGTGACAGTTGGTCATGTGAAGGTACCTCACATAGCTGCGAGCAAATTGTGAGCGCTTCGACAAGAGGAGTGGAAACTTAGCATCATACGAAATAGGAGCATTTACCAGTCGCCCCCGACTCGCAACAACGAAAACGAACACCAAGGATTGAGTCGTTGTAGACTCGAGCTCACACGTGTACTCTTACGAACCCTTTCTATATCGTCTCGAATTCGAAATCCTGCATTACTTCTACTATTTTACTGAATGCTTCTTTCAGTTCTGATGCCGTTGAAACCAGTTCAAATTGAACTGTTTTGTCTTTGCATCTTCGAATGAAGCGGAACACATAAGCGAACACTCTTAACAGACTTGTGTGCGACAAAAACTTTCGATCGAGTCCACTAGATCTGACTTTACCACTATAGCTGTCAGTCCAACAGCTGTTTTGCGCACTTCCAAATTGCGCGTCTCTTCAGAGACGAAATGGTGGTTAACTGGCCATGCGTCGTGTGGTTCCATCAAGAATGACGGGCCACTAAACCACATTGACGCGCACAGTTCAGTCACATCGCAACCTCTCGATACAATGTCTGCGGGGTTCAGCTTAGTTGGAACATGACGCCATTCCACGCTCTCTGACCACTCTTGAATCTCGGCCACTCGATTCGACACGAATGTCGCGAGAGTGGAAGGATGTGACCGGATCCAATGAAGAGTGACTTCCGAATCTGACCAAAGAACCGTCCGTTCAATTGGTGATCGGATCAGCTTCGTATACGGTGGCAGAGTTCTGCAAGAAGGTGAGCTGCACACAACTCAAGTCTAGGAAGAGTCTTAGTCTTGAGGGGAGCTACTTTTGATTTTGAGGTTAGTAATGATACTTTACAACCTTCTGCAGTATGCGTACGAACGTAAATACACGCCCCATACGCTCTTATTGAGGCGTCGGCGAAGCCATGTATCTCTATCGGTGACGTAGGCTCTGTGAACAAATATCGTGGCACTTTTATGTTGTGCAATTGTGTCAAATTTGACTTCAATTGCTGCCACGGTGTATCTAAACTCAATGGTATGGATTCGTCCCACTCCAACTTTTGAAGCCAGAGCTCTTGAAGCAGTATCTTTGCTTTTATAATTAAGGGACTCAATAGGCCAAGCGGATCGAATAACCGCGATGTCACCGAGAGAATGTTCCGTTTTGTCGCTTTAAGACCCATGAATGAATCGTCGATCCGGAATTGGAACACGTCTTCATTTGGCAACCAAATCACACCTAGAGTCTTGGTTGCGTCAGTCTCGGAGATCGTTATCGGCTTTGGTGTACTGTCTGATGCGGAGAACCCAGGAGCATTCGCGAACCACTTCGCAAGTTCAAAACCTGCTCCTAGCAGTATCTGCGACACTTCAGACTTAATTGTCTTCAGGTCCTCGACGCATACGGCACCAGTCAACATATCGTCAACGTAGAAGTCTTGCCTGATAACCTCAGCTGCCATGGGGTGCGAGGATTTCGCAATCTCGCTCAGCTGGAAACGGTGTTTGCACCGTATGGCCAAGAAATGGCGCTGGCGCAGTGCCATATGTTACAGTATTTAATCTGAATAATCTCAACGAGTCTGATGGATCTTTTCTCCACACTATGAGCTGATAGTTTCGATCTGCCTCGTGCACCATAACTTGGCGGTACATCTTTTGATGTCGGCCGTTAATGCGTATTTATGCAATCGAAAACGAAGCAGAGTCGAAAACAGCTCTTCTTGAATGGTCGGCCCGACGATAAGAATGTCATTCAACGCCTTATGTGTCGAAGTGCGACACGAAGCATCAAATACAACCCTCAGCTTTGTCGAAGTGCTTTGGGGCCGTAATACACATTGGTGCGGAATAACATAGTGTGGTGTACTTGGAAGGATGTGACTCACTTCGGACATGTGGCCCATCTCTACATATTCTTCCATAAATTCCAAGTACATTCGCTTTAAGTCGGGATCTCGAGTTAAGCGTTTTTCAAGCGACAAAACCGCCGTTTAACAACTTCAAATGAGCACCCAAGCTGGTGCGAATCTGATTTAAACGGCAGTCTTACTTCGAAACGACCAGACGGCAATCTTTTCACATTATTTGTGAAATGATCTTCACAACTTTGTTGTTCAGCGGAAATGACTTTGGAGGGAGAGCGCACATCTTCGACAGTCCAAAACTTCAGCAAGGTCTTGTCAATCGAGCTCAAATTTTCTTCCTGATAGCTCAGATTGACAGTCATCTTCTGGTGAGATTTTTCACCAGGAGTGTACCGCCCGAGACAATCCACCCAAGGCTTGTCTTTTGGAGGATTGGACACTCTGGACCTTGCTTGATTTGGCCAACGGACAATAGGTCAAAGAATGTTTCAGCGCCGATAAGAAGATCAATTTTCTGCGGTTTGAAGAAATAGGGATCCGCTAGCTGAATATTGTCAGGTATCTTCCAGCCACTGACATTTACAGTGTGATCTGGCTGATAACCTGAGATCGATTTGAGGATCCATAAATCGATCGCGTATTCATTGCAGCCAACTCGCGACTTCACCACAGTGTGTATCTTTTCTTAACTTGAGAATTGATTCACCAATACCAAGCTGATGCAAGAGTCTTCTCTACGCAAATGCAGCCGCTGAGCTAGTTCCTCAGTCACAAAATTAATTTGTGACCCAGAGTCCAGCAAAGCTCGGGCTATGACGAAATCGCCTGAATTCGTCTTTATTTTTATGACTGCTGTGGCCAGGATCATTTTATCCGACACGGTCGCATGCATCGCATGCGAAGTGGATGGTCGATCAGGCTCAACAGCGGAGAGACTCGGGGTGGTAACGCTCTACTATTTGTAGTCGCAGAATATATGTGCAGCAACGTATGATGTGAACGGCTGCACACACGACACTTTTTGCCTTACATTTGGCGACAGTGTGACCCTTCCGAAGACAATTTATGCATAATGCAGTTGTTTTCGCGTAGTCGAATCTCTGTTTAACTGTCAAGGCAGCAAACATCGAGCAACTCACGATGGAATGATCTTCGGAATTGCAATATACGCATATTTGGGTTTTTGATCAATCTCATCTTTGAGCGTCGTACACGAAAACGAGCTTTTATTAAGCTGTTTAGCGGAAACGGCTTGAATATCGGACTTTGTCGAATTCTCAGCTGACAAGTGCTGATATCGACGATTAAGCACAGTTTCACACTCACTCCATAATGGAATTTTCGTGTAATCTAGCTGCTCATCCCACTTCTTCTTTGTCATTGCATCAACTTTGTGCATGACCAGGTGAATAAGGATTGCATTTGCAATCTTCTTATCATCACCTATCGACAACAAAGATCCGTATATCGCAGAGACAGTGTCAATCAAGTTTCGCAACGCTGAAGCGGAGGGCTGCGAAATCTTTGGCAAATTGAAAAGAGCAGTGATATTTTCATTAAATATCAGACAATCATTGTCATATACTCTTTTCAAACTCGCCATTGCTTTCTCATAGTTGTCCTCGGTGACTTGAAACGCTCTCACCGTTCCAAGAGCCTCACCAGAGAGACACGAAATGAGATGATTGAATTTCTCAATACGCGGAATTGAATGGTCATTGTCAACAAGAGTCTCAAACAAACTTATGAAATTTTAAATTCGGAATACTTTCCGCTGAACTTTGGCAATGAGAGTTTAGGCAGACGGGTGCGAGGAGCGGCAATCGAGTGAATCGATATATTGGCGGATCGCCTTCAGACTTGCCTTTGCAGTAATGCAAATCTCTTCTACCGGTATTCGTCATATTCGTCAAATGTCTCAATTCTGCTTTGATATTTGAGAGCATTTTCAATATGCGACGACAACATCTCAAGCCTGCACTCTAGCTCTGCCAAATCTCGACCGATAGTGTCATCGAGAATTTGATCATTAATTCTGCTAATGCTCTTCACGCAAATAGCAAGTTACTTTTTAGAGCCTTCAAGAGTTTCTTTCGAATTCATTTTTTATTTAAATTATTAAAAGACGAAAATAATAAAAATAATAAAAATAAAATACAAATTAAATCTTGTTGCTCCCACCAACAACAACAAAATAGAAAATTAAAAAAAATTATTATTTTTATGAATTATTATTTTGAATTATTTCTTTTTATATTATTATTATTTTTGAATTGTCCTGGCAACCACTAAGCTATCTCGGACAATAATAGGGAGTACACAATTCGAGGGACATGATCGTCTCGGCTGTTGACGCTGATCAAGAATATATATACTTTATAGGGTCGGAGATGCCTCCTTCTACCTGTTACATACATTTCCTGCCAGCACAAAGTTATAATACCCTTCTACCCTATGGGTAGCTAGTATAAAAAGAGAGAAATAAATACAACTACAATTGAACGGCATCTTATCGAAATAAGTAATAAGCATATTTACTTATTGTTGTGTATGCATTAGCATGTGCATTGCGTGATGTGTGCATAAGAACTGAACTTTATTAAATATAATATGTATAAGTAATTGGTGATTAGAGAGTTGCCAGATGATATAATGTTTTTAGTATAATAATGTACGATAGTATTATTAGTATTGTTAGTGAGGAGAGATTCTAAAGTTTTTATCTCAGTATATATAACACATCTCCTCCCTAAATTACGAGCGATTGTTAGTTTTGATTTTCTAAAATCTTTTGGCTGAAATCGGTTAACTCCTTGGCGAACTCGTGTGCTTTGGCGGACTGGTATTCCCGATGGACGTCGTGCTGGTTGAACTTCCTTGGTCTGTTGGGTTATCAGGGGCGCGTTTCTGAGCGGATAATGAGCTTAACGGTTCATCTTGGTATTGAGACTCTGGACTTTTAGTAGGGATGTCAGGTACAAACCAGAAGTCGGTTGATTTGTCATCGTCGTTATCATTTGCGGATCTTGATTTGAGCTGATTATAATGGCGTTTAACATAGCCATTTTTGGTGCGAACTATGTACATCATTTTCCCGACTGTACGATCAATTATTCCTTCAATCCACTTTTCTCCCCTTGAAAAGTTTCGAGTGAAGACCGGCTCATTAACTCTGTATTTAGTGTCTTCATGTTTGTGTTGCACAGGCTTCTCAAATATTTGGCTCAATAATGTTCGAACTGGTCGACCGTGTATTAATTCTGCAGGAGTTTTTCCTTGGGCATTTGGTGTAAACCTGTAGGATGCGAGGTATTTGATCACTGCTTCTCGAACGGTCAAACCATCAGATAAATTGTTCTTTACAGAAAATTTGAAAGTCTGTACAAAGCGCTCTGCCAATCCGTTGGATGCGGGGTGAAATGGTGCTGTAGTAATGTGCTGTATTTCATTTTGTTTGCAAAATACTGCAAAGGCGTCAGCAGTAAATTGTGGTCCATTGTCACTCACTATTGCTTTTGGATATCCCTCAATTGCGAAAATTGAGGATAGTGCTGCAATCGTGTGGACTGTTGTAGTAGACGGCATTTGAACAGCAAATGGAAATTGTGAGAAAGCGTCTACGCAGATTAATACATGGCGTCAATATTGGTCCCGCGAAATCAATGTGAATACGTTCCCAAGCTGTTGTTGCTTCCGGCCAACTATGATATTCTCTCGGCGGTGCTGGATTGTTGCATTTGCAAGTGGTGCAAGAATTGATAAGATTTTTGATGTCTTGGTCAATGGTAGGCCACCAAACATGTTGCCTGGATAGCTGCTTCATACGAACAATGCCCCAATGTCCTTCGTGCAGGAGCTGCAGAATATAGGCGCGAAGATCGGCTGGTATGATTACACGACTGGCATCTGTGTGTAAGCAAAGTAGTTTTCGGTTAGTAGTGATTGCAAACCTACGATTGAAATATGGCAACAAATCGTTTTGACTCGGTTGAAGTTTTTCTGGCCAGCCTTTGGTGACGAATTAAAGGACTTGTTTGAGATCTTTGTCGTTGCTTAAGTGTTTGTGAATTGTGTCAGCATTAATGGGCGGTGACGAACCGTGGTGTAGGCTTCCACTTCTTTGTCGAAGTCTGAGTCCATACCTACTGGAGGGCGTGAAGAGCATCGGCGTTGCCATGTGTCATCGAAGGAAGATGCTTGCCTGGATTGAAAATAGTTACAAGCGGCTTGTGATCTGTTATCAACGTAAATTTTCTTCCATATAAATATTGGTGAAATCGTTTTACTCCAAAGATTATAGAAAGTCCTTCCTTTTCGATTTGGCTGTATTTCACCTGGTCCTTGTCTAAAGTTTTTGAAGCGAAAGCTATTGGTCTTTCTGTGCCGTCATGCTGACGATGAGAAAGCACTACTCAATACCAAAGATGAGGCATCAGTTGCAAGTATTAGCGGTAAATTTTCGTCGAAGTGGGCTAGTTGCGTTGCATTGATAATGTGCGACTTTAAATCCATAAATGCTTGTTGCTGCTGAAATCAAACTTGTAATCTACATTTTTCTGCGAAGTTGGTTCATGGGAGCAGCCAATTGCGAATAATTTGGAATAAAGTTGCAATAGTAATTTACTTTACCCATAAATGCTTCCAATTGCTGCAGATTCTCAGAAGGTTTCAGTAGTTTAACCGCTTCTAGGCCTGAGCTGTCTGGAAGAATTCCATGTGCGCTAATTCTCCGTCCCAAATATTCAATTTCATCTTCGAAAAGAAGCATTTCGCCATTTTGCATCTAATTCCATTTTCCTGAAGGATAATGATGTCATCCAGATAATTTCCACAACCTTCTATCCCCTTTAGAAGTTGCTCTAAATATCTTTGAAAGATCGCTGTTGCGCTGGCTATTCCGTATGGAAGACGCTGATATTGGAAAAGCACCAGCGGTGTGTTTACGACCATGATTTTCTTGGATTCCTCATCCAGTTCCATTTGTAGATAAGCATCCTTGAGATCTATTTTGCTAAATTGCTTACCATGACGGATGATATGAAATAGAGCTTCCTTTGTAGACAACGGATACTGTTCCACATCGATTTGTGCGTTTACTGCTTGCTTAAAGTCGCCACAAATCAGAATTGCTCCACCTAGTTTTGGTGCTAGAGCAATTGGGGATGCCCAATTGCTGAACTTGACTGGTTTCCATATTCCGGCTTGTGTGAGCCTGTCTGCTTCTGCCCTGAATTGCTCAATTTGTGCGAAAGGAATTTGGCGGCATTTGAAATTGCATGTGTGCTGGAGACATGGCGTTACTCCGTGTATTAGCTGATTGTATATGTCATGGTGTTTGCTGCTTTTTGTCCGTGTGTGTCGCGTCCATGCTGCTGCTCTTCAGTGAATCGACGCTGCTGAATGTGGTGCCAAACGCGCTGAGTGCGCGACCTAAGCCTAGCATCTTGTCAGTACTGCAGCCCTTTAAGATTGCAGTTATCGGCTGGCGAGTGATGCGTATGTCGGATGTAGTGCTGCCAAACCGCTAATCGGTATCACCTTGTTTACATGCAGGTGCATGTGTGTTGGTATGAGACAACGTGTCTCCGTGTATTGGCTGGCTTCCATGATGTTTTGCTGTGAGCGATTTGGTCTCGCTAGCGGCATTTAATTCAAATTTTCAAATTTAAAAACCGTTAATATTTTTTCACATATCGATAGCAGTGCCGTGGCGGTGGCGGTTATGAGAATACCACCTCAGCTAACCACTGCTTGTCGTAAAGGCGACTAATGTGGTATCAAGGCCGAGCCCAGTACAGCCTTGATTAGGATACTGGAAACACCACTTCTGATTTGAAGAGTTGGGCTGACAGTCACAGTATTCTAGTATCTGAGTAGACAGAGTGATATCTTGTCGAAACGACTACTAGGCTAATGCTGTGACTGCCCCGTCCGTTAAAATCGTGGCTGACCTCTAAGCACGCTTAATGTTTCGTCCCCATTCAGTTGGGCGTACAGGCTCAGTTGAGACTGCTCCTGATTTACGTGGATCTGGCTCTGAACATACGACCCCATGAAGGCGTATGTCAACCCTCGCATGGCCTCCCTGCTACATAGACAACCATGAGATCATTAGACACGACTGTATTACGAACATTGATAACGACTTAGAGTAGGGACCCAATCACAACGATGTTGACAACAAGCAAAGGAAGGAAGGGAGAAGAGGGAGAGAGAGGAGAGATATACAGGAGTCTGCGGATCGATCGGTAGGAGTGGCGAATGCTGACCCGTTCGCAAGGAAGCCAAGGGTTTCACACTCGCCGATAAGAGTGCCTGTAATTGCAGCGGTATCTGCGCCATCTGAACGGGCGTCCGTATTGGCTGCAGTTGCGCAGATGCAGAGGTCAAAGCCAGTCCCACCATCGGACAACCCTATGAAGGAGAGCTCGTCGACACTACGACCGGACCCGGCGAAATCTTCAGAACTTGGGGTGCACGGTACTAGCAATGGGATTACCGATCTCATCAGCGTCCCGACTCAAAGTTTGGAACCAGATCACCACCTGTCTCGCCTTTACGGCCTGTGGATCTGTCCACGGCATGGCAAAATGATGATCTGCTTAGTATCCTTAATAAAATGCAAAGCAGAATCAGCGTACTCACGGCAGCATTCGAGACTCAGCGACACGTCACTAAGGTATCAAAGGACGCAATAGCTGAACTCGCCGCTCTCAATAATAGAGCACTGAAGCTACAGGAAGGAAACGCAAAGGAGGTTCTCGCCAGGAATGTTAGCACCCAAACAGAGGGCATTAAGAAAAACGGACGCCTGTAGCCAAGGAACCGGAAGAAAAGAAGGCGATCCCCAAAATAATAATGGGCAACATAGAAAAAGATGGAACCAAACAAGAAGACATCATATGCTGAAGTGATCAAGAAGCCGAGCCCCAATAGCAAAAGCTTTGAGTGGAAGAAGGTGCAGCCTAAAAGCTGCGCAAGAAACCAGAGGCGCTTATAGTGACCAAGACGGGAGAGACTACGTATGTAGAAATACTACGGACATTGAAGGGGACCCGAGTCTGATAGATATAGGAAAACAAGTCCAAAAATTAGACGGACCCAGAAGGGAGAACTAATCCTGGAATTGGAGCGAAAATCAGGTCCACTAGCTAATAAGATCAGAGAGGGCATAGAGAATTCCCTGAACGAACTAGCCTCAGTTCGCTCGGGATCACAGAAGACCACCTTACTGTGTACTGGTATGGACGAGGCAACGACTGCCGAAGACCTTGCCCTATGCCTTAAGACTCAGTTTGGTGAGATCTCAAAGCCGGATGTGCGAGGCATGAGAAAAATGCGTGATGGGACCCAAGTAGCCACGTTAATGCTGGAGATAGCTGACGCTATCACGGTACTAAAGAAGGGTACCGTAACCGTGGGATGGTCTAGGTGTCGGATCACCCAAGACACTAGGCCAATGCGATGCTTTAGATGCTTAGGCTTCGGGCACCGCGCAAGCAACTGCAGGGATACAGATCGCTCAGATTGCTGCCTACGATGTGGAGGCAGGGGACATAAAGCTAAAGGCTGTGTAGAACAGTATAAATGCCTAATCTGCAGCGAGGATAGGAACCATGCGACTGGTGGTTTTGCGTGTCCAAAATACAAGAAGGCCAAAAAACAGGAAGGAGTAAGGAGCCAGCACCATGCAGAGCCAACTTAGAATTGCCCAGCTGAACGTAAACCACTGCGCGGCTGCCCAGAGCCTACTACAACAAACCGCAGTGGAACGCAAGGTAGATGTTCTTTTGTTGAGTGAGCCCTACATCTCTAGTGGGGGGAACGCAGACATTATACTAGACGAGCGAGGAAAGGCGGCGGTAAAATGCTGCACCGGAATACACGTACAGGAAGTTCTGTCCGCTCCCCAACGTGGCTTTGCGTATTCAAAATTGAAGGGGTTCATTTCTACAGCGTCTACGCCCCTCCGAGCGATAGTTATGACCAATTCGAAGAGATGCTGGAGCATCTGGTACAACATGCGAGAGTAAGAGGGCCAGCGGTTATAGCGGGCGACTTCAACGCCTGGGCAGTAGAATGGGGAGCCGAACATCAAATCAACGAGGTAGGGCAGTCATTAATGCAATGAGTCAGCTCGACCTGATATTGCTGAACGACGGACTCAAACCAACATTTGACAACGACAGAGGCTCATCATACATTGACGTCACCTTCGCCAGTAGGGCTGTAGCAGGAATGCGAAGTGGGAGGTACTGGACGACGTAACAATGAGTGACCATGCATTGATTGTTTTAATGTTACACTGACGTGCGTGATAAGCAAACAACGAATAAGTGAGTTAGGACGGGCGTGGGACGTCAACAAAATTGACAATGACATGCTAAATTACGTTATTGACGATCTGGAAAACCCAATTGGACCTGCAGAGACAATGGTATCAAACCTTACGCAATCACTAAGAAGGATATGCGATGCAACGAAAGAAGACTAAACCACCAGTATATTGGTGGAGTGACTCCTTAGGGAATTGAGGACGGAGTGCTTCACAGCGAGGAGACGGGCACAGCGGGCACGGGGGCGCGAAACCACTCGCACATGGTTGACCGCCATAGAATAGCTCGTGCCACGTTGAAAAAGCCATTGCAAAGCCAAAGCCGAGGCGTTCAAGGACCTGCTCGCAAGTGTTGGCGAGAACCCATGGGGCCCGGCATATAAAATCGTCTACAAGAGGATTAAATCAGCAGGGAAGAAAATATATATGGAGCCCGATGTCATGGCGAACATCGTAGAGGAGCTGTTTCCCAAGCAAACATCCCTATGGCAGCCGGCGCATGTATCTCCTGGAGCACTTTTTCCTTGCATCACTCCTGAGGAAATTCTACAAGCCGCTAGCAGGATAAAGCCCGGTAAGGCCCCTGGACTTGACGGTATCCCAGGATAGTTGTAAAAGCCGTTGCAGTAGCCAAACCGGACATATTCAGCAGCACCTTCCAACAATGTCTCATGGAAGGGATATTCCCGAGCACATGGAAAGAGCAGAAACTTGTTCTTATTCCGAAAGGGAAGGGCGACACATCCAACGCCAGTGGTTACCGCCCACTCTGCCTGCTGGATATTATGGGAAAGCTATTCGAGCGAATAATCTACAGTAGGATAGAAGCTTTTACGGAGGGACCTAATGGACTGGCCTATCAACAGTATGGCTTCCGAAAGGGAAGGAGCACTCTTGACGCATTGGCCAACGTCGGGATATTGCACAAAATGCACTAGCGGGAGAAAGATGGCTAGGAGGAGCAAAGAAATACTGTGCTATCGTCACTTTAGACGTGAAGAACGCCTTTAACACAGCAAGATGGACCAGTATTCTTAGTGCCATGAGCTCCATGGGAATCCCAGATTACCTAAAGGGTATAATTGGCAGCTATTTTAGGGACCGAGTACTTTGGTACGAAACGACCGATTCCCCAAAAAGTACCAAGTCACCTCGGGAGTTCCGCAGGGTCGGTCCTTGGACCAATTCTGTGGAACATTATGTATAATGGTATCCTGACCATCAGTACACCTCGTGATACGCAGCTACACTGCTTTGCGGACGACGTGGCCATCACTGCCGTAGCCAAGACACTGGTAGAACTGCAATCTCTTTGCAATAATACCATTGTAGCAGCTACTGGCTGGTTACAGAATGTAGGGCTCGAAATTGCAGTACATAAGACCGAAGTGGTTCTACTAAGCAGCAGGAAAGGGGTTGAGAAGTTGCAAATATCTGTAAATGGTGTACAATTGGAGTCAGCGGAGGCATTGAAGTACTTGGGGTCTTGGTCGACCATAGGCTGAGCTTCAAGGAACATGCAAAATATGCCAGCAGGAAGGCGGCTATGACAGCTACTGTGCTAGCTAGGTTAATGCCGAATGTCGGCGGCCCCAGAATGCCCGCAAGAAGGCTTATGACCTCAGTGACGAGGGCGACACTGCTCTACGCCGCTCCAATATGGAGCTGCGTAACGGGAAAACCGTCCTATCTGAAGGAGATGCGGGCGGTCTATCGCACAGTAGCCCTACGCCTGATAATGGGCTTCCGTACCATCTCGGAGGACGCGGCACTGGTGCTGGCAGGGACGCCACCAGTTGACCTGGAGATCAGGGCACTTGCAGACATGCGGGCGGGAGCCAACTCGACCATAGTGTACGAGCATCTGTTAGTTGAGTGGCAGGGCAGATGGCGATCATCAACAAAAGGTCGATGGACAAACGTACTTATTCCTGACCTAATAGCATGGACCAACTGCAAACACAAGGAGCTGGATTATCACCTAACTCAGTTCCTTACTGACCATGGCTGCTTTCGGAGGTACCTAGCAAGGTTTCATCACGTAGATACCCCACAGTGCATTTACTGCGTGAATGAGGTGGAGTCAGCAGAGCACGTGCTTCTACACTGCTCACGCTTTACTGACGAGAGAGAACAATTGACGAGAATGATAGGATCTCCACTATCACCATCGGGATTATTAGCTGCGATGATGGCAGACGCTGTGACATGGCAGGCGTGCCACGACATCATCATCAATATAATGACACGAGTGCGAGCTGACGAGACGACCAACAGACCAGGCAGCGATAGCTGATCCTCGACGCCCGTGGGGTGGCGGGTTAAGAATACCATCTCAGCCGTCTCGGCTTGTCGTACAAGGCGACTAAACGAGTTCCCAGCGGGCGCGTATTCGCGCAATATGACGAAGGAATGCATAGAAGCATTACATTCCTGCTCACCGACGTAGTATCTTTATTGACAGTCCCGGTGAGCACGTACTGGACAGACGAGACCATACGGAGGTTTTAGTGCGTAAGAATCGCACATATCCATCTACAGGAGGTAGATGGAATCTTTTGAAGATTTTCCTGCCGGGGTGTAAACCAAAAAACATATCGATAGCAGATGCTTTGTTTAGATTTTTAAGAGCTTTTAAAAGCTCTACGATCCACTGATTATCAGCTGTGAACGGTCAAACACACGATATGATTTTGCAAAGAGCTCTAGAAAATTCTTTCTTTTTCACGCATTGATTTCGAGATCCTCGAAATTTACAATTTTAGTGAATTTGTTAGAAGTTTGGTTTTTATTATATTCAAGGTATGTATTTAAAAAAATCAATGTTTGTGACCGGTCTATAAATGTGTAGCTCATAAAACGTATGGGTAATTCAGTGTATTAAGTGAGTCCGGATTAGCGTACACCTGTCTTTCGTGGAGTCGAACTTACTTTATTCAAGTGGATTCAGTCTAACTCTTTTATTAGCCGAAAGTGTGAATCAGTGGCGTCCAAAATGTGTAATATTAACTGCTAATACCTGCTAGCCTTCAAACTATGGTACTTTTTAGACACAGTGTTAGTACCAAAAGGGATCTTTTTAGTATTGCACTCAGAAGTCATCCCATTTTTCCATCATCCCATCATTTTTTAGATAAAGTTTATATATGAAATATGTTAATTGAAGTTCAAATAAAATAAAAGTACAACAAAATTTTAAATTTAAAAAAATTTTTTTTAAATTAAAAAAATAGAATAAAAATTAAAAAAAATTTTTAACTTAAAAATTCTATGATTTTTCTCTGATCAGTGAAAAACCCGACTGAAGACATCTATTTTAGTTTAGAAGATATTAATTAAATGCCGCTAGCGAGACCAAATCGCCCACTGTGCGCCAGCATGTGTTTAATGGCTTATAAGTAATGGATTACTCCGTGTAATGGCTGATGATTCCTAAGTGGTGTCTGCTGCTTCCTCTAAGGTATCTGCTGCTGCTGTTCATCGAGATCAATGCTGCCAGGGTGTGATTGCTGGCCACGCAACAAGTGCGCTTGATGCTTAATGGCAGAGAAGTATATATGTAAGTAACATATGCATCCGTTTGATAGTTGCAAACTGCAATATTTATTTATTTATTTATTTAGACGCTGAGGTACTAGTGGCAATGCCATTAAGTAGCCCAGCGATACCAAGCAAATAAATTTGTGAACAGCATGCATTAATCGTAAACCGCGAATAAATATTGAAAGACGCTGGACAGCAAATTAAATACACCAGTAATATTATATTAATAAGGAAGCAAAATATGTTAGGATATATGCATAAGAAGATAAAAACAATTAAACACTCGATAAATATGCTAATAATAAGGTTTTAAGCATAGGAATACGTTATTGAGATTATTATAATTCACACACAGAATACGGAAGGGATTATGACAAGTAAATCAAGTAGTTCTACGTGAAATGAGAAGAGGAAGAAAATTCCTAGTGATCCTAATTTGATTTAACAGCTCCAAAGAGTCTATTTCACCATTACTTAGTCTCTGTACGAAAACATCACCTTACATAGTTCTACGGTCAGAAGAGAAAGAAGGTTTTGTAATAAAAGACTACTGCGATAAGATGGTAATCTAATATTATTGTTCCATTTTAAACTACGAAGAGCAAATATAAAAATTGTTTCTGCACCGACTCAATCCTATCTTGATAAACCCTTTACTGGGGATTCCAGACTGGAAATCCGTACTCAATGATAGGACGAACCAGATTACCGAACCGTTTTATAAATCCTAGTACACACATGGCCCTACTTACAACAGACAGGATATGTTTATCAAATTTTAGTTTTGCATCAAGTAGAAATAAAATGTCATTCACCGACTCAATCCGTTCTAGAGAACCATCACATAAAACATAGTTTTTACCTGCGAATAACCCCTACAGAAGATCATAAGCTTACATTTATTTCAATTGAGATGTAACATATTTACTTTGCATAAAGATTCTAGACGATTAAGGTTACATTGCAACAGAGAACTCGCAAGACTATCGTTAAATGTCAGGCAAAGCTTAACGTTGTCAGCGTACATGAGTATACGGGAATGCTCTATAACAGAAGGAAGACTATTTATGAACAAAGTGAACAATAGAGGACCCAAATGACCAGAAGTAACTTGGACACATTTAGATACAAAGCCATCCACTTAATTAGTCTATGAGGAATCATAAAATATTAAGTTTATACAGTAAGAGGTGATGATTTACTGAGTCAAAAGCCTTACTAAAATCGGTGTGGGATACCCGCTACCCATTTTGAATAAAAATTATATTTTGCGGTATTTTTCTCAAAATATACCGAATATATTGCAAAAATACTAAAATATACCAAATGGTATATTTGGTATATCGATATAGTACCACATTCAAAATATACCATAGACGGCACAATATACCAGATGGTCAGCCAAAACATCTGAGACCCCTAGTAAGTAGGCGTTTTTGCCCATACAAAAGTATTTCTTTAATAACTTCGACAGGAATCATAACTACTATAGTAATTATTGTATATACCAAAACTTTTTGATTTGATTTGGGGCGCGGAAGTGGGCGTAGCAAAAATTTAAAACAAACTTGTTCTGCGTGCAAACATAACAAATGCTGTCGAAAATTATGGCTCTATCACTTATAGTCTCTGAGATCCAGTGTTTCATACGGACAGATGGACAGACGGACATGGCTAGATCGTCTCGGCTGTTGACGCTGATCAAGAATATATATACTTTATAGGGCCGGCACAAAGTTATAATACCCTTCTACCCTATGGGTAGCGGGTATAAAAAGTCATTCACTATAACCAATACATTTTATATCAAACAGTACAGGAATTAATAAACAAACAACAATTGTATATACCGGAGCCTTTCGGTCACTCGAGCAGACCTAGCTGTGCCTAGTTACCAGAACTCAGAAAGCTAACAGCCCATGTGCAACGTTAGCAGAACTAAACGAGCTAACAGCGCATGTGCAGCGTAAGCAGTACCAAGTGAGTTAAAAGCGTATGTGCATTTTAGGGGAAGCAGAGCAAGGCCATGAGCGAAAGCATACTCTCTTAGCAACGAAACCTAGTAGTACGCAGAATATTTTTCGCGAGTGACCAAGTTCAATGAAGTGAACCCACAAGAACAACAACTTAACACAACTCACCCTCACAAGAAGGTATACCCTGCAGGTACGTTCAAGCTTGGCGCTGGTAATCAATCAAACGTAGCCAAGGTTTGGAGACGATGCACGGAGCCAGGACACTTACAGGCAGGATGTCATAGCCCAGCAGTGATATTTTGCTGGGACTGTGACAAGCGAGAAATATGAACGATACATTGCTGTCGGAGAAATGAATCGGGAAACGACCATCGACTTCCAATCCGGCGGGAGGAGCCGAGAACGACAGCCACCTGAACCTGCCAGTAACCCCGACGATGTTTGTAATCGGTGGAAGAATCGTGGCCAGGATCTAAATCGAAGGTATGTCACCCGAAGGAACTGTGGACATCGGTGCCACAACTATTTTCATCAGCGAGGAAGTAGCTACACGACTGAGTACCCCGAGAACGCCTTGATAAAGTATTCGAGAATTCGCCTCTCTGACGGCTTCATTCGGAAGATCACAAAGACGCTTAAGGCACGCATCCACCTAGTGGATTGAGAAGTTCGCATGCTATTTTTAGTCCTGCCACATATTCTCGAGCCCGTGATCCTTGGCATATATTTTTTGCTTGCCTTTTGCCTTTGCTCCATGGAATCAGCGATTTGGTGCGGTACGACAACCACGGAAGAGAACAATGACTCCTCCCGTTCCTAGACCCCGTCCACGTCATACAACACACAATCTTGTTGGTCTACTTCAGCTTCCGGACACTTTGTCCAGTATTACTCACGCCGTCCCGAACAAGAGGGACCGAGCGCTTACGGCACGACTGATCAACCGGGCTGTCGACTGCGAATCTCCTCTTCAGTCCTAGAATTGAAATCCGACCCGGACCATCAAGAATCTTCCCTTCTGAATTGTTTATTAGACTTGTGCTTGTTGTGGTGGCGCAGATAGTTTCCAGATTTCCCTTTCCCGTAATTAAATAAAAACACTCGCGTTTTATATTGCATACATATGTATATTTAAACTTTTAGTTACAAAACTCACAGAGAGAGGGTTATTGGGGGTGACCGCTATTGAACAAAAGTAGATCGATACTGGCATTTTGCAGATCTAGCGCCGAGCCCTGGCAAAGCTCGGCTCTGCGGTGGAGAGTTGTAGGAGAGAGAGAAGTTGAGCGCACTGGATCTTGAGTGCTTTCTTACGCGTGAGCGCTTGCGGGGTGAGCGAAAAGCATCGAGTGCTCATATATACTTTATACGCTGGCAAGACGGACTGCGAATAAGAGTTGTGTGTGTGTGTGTGTGTGTGTATTCGAAGAGGCAAACAAATCTTCGATTAGTATATCCAAATTTATGCATTTTCATTTACATTTGTGGCCAATCGAGAGCCATAAATAAATGGAATGCTCAGATACAGAGAAACACACACACATACAATTTAAACAGCCCCCAAATAAAACATGGAGACAAAATAATACGACATACAGTCAACATTTATTAAAATTGCAATTTTGTGTCCGTACAAGATTTAATAATATTTGATCGGCAGGAAAGTTTAAATTATCTTCTACGGTTAATTTTTAGAGCAAATAGCCAGAGAATTGTGCTGTTAGCGCTACTTTAAGCTAAAATTAATTCAGTAATAATATATTATATAAATTAATAAATAAATAAAAAGAAAGCAGATGAATTACTGCTTGAATAGCATGAAAAAGAAGTTGGTTCATTTTGTAAAAGACTAAACTTATTTTAACTTTATCACGTAGCGAATAACTCTAAAAAAATTCTTTAAGCTGTAAAATAGATACAAAAATTTGTATTTATTTTGTAAATATTTTATTTTATTTTATTTTATTTTATTGTTTCATACATATTTTAAATAAGGAATTTTATTATTATTCATTGATAGCTAGATGGACTTCGATGCAAAACTTGGAACTTATTAAATACACAGGATATCTTAATCATAGTGAACTTTAATGATATATGATTTGAATTTTGTGAAGCATAGTCAAATTTAAGAAATTAGGTTAAGACACTAAACGATTTGTGAAAATTATAAAACTTGTAGTGTTGTATAGTCTGTTGGTTTCTTTAATGAACTGCATTAAAGGTGGCTGTAAGTGTTTCCATATTATATATATCATACATAGTTAGCAAAACAAAAGTGACCGTGTTAAGTTTTAAATATCCTTTACTTAGTTGTATGGTCACACTTGATCTTAACTCTCTTTTGTCTGTGCAGTCGATGTGGTTAGATGCGAAAATTCATTATAAATATATATTTAAAATTAAATCTATATTTTTTATTGAATTTGGATATGGATATTGACAATCAAATAAAGATTTAATGTGAACCTTTGCAAATTTTGCAGTCTCCACTGTATGGGGTCAATGGGGTCACATGCATCAAGCTGTAAGAATGACAAATGCAACATACTTAAACTTAATTATAATTATGTACGCATTCCTAACCTTACCACACACAAAAGAGATGTCAATTGAGTTATTCTGGCGAAAGGCATTTCGCCAAAGTAGGAAGAGAATTTGCGTACTCAAACCCCAATTGATGGCTATGGACAATGCAATAATTCCAATGCCAGCCTTTTGCGATGACGGCACTTAAGTATTTTGAAGAGGTTGAAGGGGCAGAATATATATATAGAGTGAGAGAGAGAGAGTTTGGGGCAAATGCAATAATTTACATGCAAATGCGTTTGGCTATAAATGTGCCACAAACAGCAGCAGCAGCAATGACAATGGGCGTCTGTGTGGGGCGTGGCGGGTGTTTTATCCAAATCGAACTTAAGTATATGCCATATATAGAGAAAAAGATGCGACTGATTCATTCGCGCGCCGCAGCTGTTTTGCCATTTGCCTAAATCTGTAGCAAGCTTTTACTTTTAATCAAATACTACACTTTCTCTGAGAGTGTGTGTGTGTGCATGTAAATGTGACACATTGATAAAATGCGAGCATGACAGCTCGCTAGCGCCCTCATTCGCTTTCAGCCCCCGCAAAGCACAAGAACACTTTGATAGCACACACACACTCCCGAATTTTTGGTCGTTTGCGCGGCAGAACGAAAATCCTTTTGACATTTTATTTACAAAACGCATTTGTCGCCAAACGGAAATTGGCACAGAACACAATAATAAAGCCGCACACACACACACACAGGAGAGAGAGCGACAGAGCTGAATGAGATGCCAGCCAATGGAGTTGAAATAGTTGCAGATGCGATGTAAATACCTGAAAATCTAATACAAATAAATCTGTGAAGCAGTTTGAGACGCTGAGACATTGCCACAAGCCGCAAGCAAAGTTGACTCTGTCGCGATAGCTAATGAAGAGCTCGGGTCACCTCAAGAATTGACTGAGTTGGCAGCAAAAAGGCGGCCACTGGAAATAATGCCAACGGGAAGTAATACCAATTGATGTAAAGCCACAGCAACAGCAACTGCGCCTGTGGTACTAACCAATCATAAACTAATAAGCAAGCTCAGCTATGAAGACAAAGGCAGGTCGACTGAGAGTTACTCTTTTTTTTTTATTAAAATAATAACGAAATGATAACAAAGATAGGTGCACTGTTACCTAACTGGGCAACTTAAACAAATCAGAAACAATTAACAGAAAATTAATTATGTCAGCAGCACATAACAAATATAAAGTAAATAAATATTGTATAAATTGAACCTAAGGATATACAGAGAGTTACTCTACATATATGCTAGATACATAATTATCTAAAGTAGCTTATAGATACATTTTAAACCAGCTCGTCGCCCTGTTGCTGCTGCTGTTATTGCACTTGCAACTTGCGGCAGCTCATCAAATTGAACGCTGCTAGCAAAAACCGCCAATGGCTGCCGCTGCCGTAGCTGTAGCTGTTGACATTGACACGAAGGCAGCATTAATGTTGCAAGCAACAGAGGCGAAACGCCACTGAAGTCATGCTGCAAATGTGCAAATCAATGCGGCAAGCAGGGATTACGACCAAGCTAGCTTAATGAGCACACAGCTACACTGAAAAAATTCCTAAAATCAAAAAGTTTCTCTTATAAAATGTATTTTAAAATACGACAATTCTTAAATTCTTAAAATATTAGTTGGAAAAATTCCAAATTCTCCAAATAGGACCAAAAACTATATTTAAAACTTTTCAATTTATTGAAGCTTTTAAGAGGTTTCATTTAGATTTCAAAGCTCATTAAAACGTGCTTTTGCTGGGTTCAAAGACAGGGCGATAAGTAGTATGTAAGAAGACGATTAACAATCTGGTCTATCTTGAATTATATGAAATATTTTTAATGAAGTTATATATCTACATATATACCAAATGTAGCGCTTGATATATTTGAAGTATGTTAATTTGGTTTATTTCGGTATATTGATTTGATATAGTTTTTGCAGTATATTCATTTGGTATATGTTTAAATTAATACCGCTCTGTTTTACATATATTCACAATAGGTAGCAGGTATCTCACATTCGAGCACACTCGACTGTAGCACACTCGAACTTGTTTCCTCGTATTAATGAGAAGTTGGGTCTTTATCAAATGTACTTCAAGAAGTGTTTTCTATCATTAAGACCAAAGTTCTTAGCATTATGAATGAAATATTGATTTGATAACTTTTTCTTCAGTGTATGATTATATGGCAGAGGGAAGAACGCAACGCGTATGCAAATTTTATTATTGAATTGCGTACAAATAATGCTGCTTACTTATACAAGTATATACTATATATATGAACTAGAAGCACAATCATGTCGTTAGGCAGTGAAATTCGCCAGGCAAAAGGCGAAAGGTCAGCTGCGGAACAGCAAACCAATGTACGACAATGACGATCAATCAAAGGGACAATTCGTCAGGCGGTCAGTCAACCTACTAGCCAGTCAGTCAGTCAATCGATCAATCAATATGGGAAGCCCCAATGGTCCGTTATAGAAGCTCGTGCAACAATCAATAACGCCAAACGAGCCGTTGTCCTCTGCCCAGCAGCTGCAGTTGCTGCTGCTGCCTTTTCTGCCGTAATCTCTGCCATACCATATATGTATATATTTTATTTTTTGCCTGCTGTAACTGTCGAGTTTGTATATTTAAAGTTTAGCTAAAGGCGCTTGAAGTTATTTTTTGGTTTTTGGCCAATGTGTGCACATAGTTTTGGCCTGTACTGTTAAGTCCTTAAATCCGTTGCTGAAGCTCGAGTTGCAGTTGTAGTTGTTGTGGTTAGTGTTCTATTGCTGGCTGCGGCTGCTCAGCAATCACGACGAGGCCTGTGGCTTGATATCGTAAAGTTGACGTTAACATTTGCCACTTCCTTCCACTTCAACTCTCCCACCACTTTCGCTATCTCGCTCGCTCTCTCTCGCCCACTCGTTGACTCTATCTATCTATCGCTTACTGACTGGAAAGTATTAAATAAGTTTTCAAATTTTCGTGAGCCCAAAGAAGTTCAGGTTGCTCTTTATTGCGTTAAAATTTTCGCTTTCACAAAGGACCAACGATTTTCCTCACTCACACACACACAAGCCACGCCCAGCAACGCCTTATGTCTTACGTTACTCTTCCCATTTCTACTTTCTTTTTTTTTAGCTTCCACTGAGCTCTGTAATTGATTTATGTGCGCAAACGTGCGTGGAGCGGCTGCTTACAATTTACTCTCAGCCTCGAACGTTCTCGCTGTACTGAATAATAACAAATACACTCACACTTGCCCAACACGCCCACGCGGACCAAAAAAGGAAATAAAAGCCAAGAGACAACACGACAATGACCGCAACTTGAAAGTGTCCTTTTGTGTCCTGCCAAGTCGTGCCAGCCTAACTGAACTCAAATGGCCAACGCAAGTCCATTTGGCACAATTCAAAAAAGAAAAAGACATACGAAAAAGAAAGAAACCAAACAGGAAAACGATTTTGTCCCTTAAAAATAAACTGCCGCCAACCAAAAAAAAATATATATATTTATAGATATATCTAATATATCGAGATAATAAATTAGCAGTTAGTATTATATAATGAGCTCATAAATACTTTCATCTTTAACTTTCGCCACACCAAAAACAACAACAACATGGAATGGGAAAAGTAAGTGAAAGGAGCTTCTTGGTTAATGGAATTGGCTGTTAATTTGTAACTGTTTGCTACAAACCAAAAACATAAAAAAGTAGGTGCAAATCTATTCATTAAAAACAATAGCTTATTTATTTGGAAGCTTTGTCCTGTGTACACAGGACAAATTGCAACAGGAAAATTATTTATTTAAAAAATTAGAGTAGAGTCTATAAATTCACATGAAATTTTAATCAAATAACAAAGTATTTGTATTCAGATAGTAAAAAATCTTTGGCTGAAATTTTGCTTTTCGTTTTATTCAGCTTACCGATCAAGACAGATCCCTCGCTCAAAATTATATATTCTAAAAGTACAAAGTCGAGGCAGAGATGAAATAGTAATAAAAAACAATAACTAACATCATAATAGAGTTGTTATAATACCCAAGTAGGATCGTCATAATATGATTGTGTGTAGTTGGCTTCGAAGATGCCAACATTTATGCACAGTTGTATAGTCATCAGATAGTTTTTTTTCATAGATATAAAATAAAGATATTCTATATATATATACATATATAATAGCCATGAAAGTTCTGAAATATCGTAAACTATATGTTATGCCTTTGTTTTGTGAATATAAATTTATTTGTTTTTAATAAAGACAATAACTTATTTATTTATTGATTATGATTTATTGTTATATGTTATACCAAATCTTGATTATTTTATTTTAATTTGTTGATACTTACTCAACACAGAACTTACTTGTATTTTAAGTTGCAAATATTAGTAAAATTATATTCCAAGTAAAATAAAACAATCATGATTTAATATTTGCTGTAACTTTATCTACATGAAGAATCAAACTACAAAGTGATAACAAAATTACCTACAAACTTCTACGTATACTTAATTTTTTTGATACGCTAATGAACCACACTCTTTTGATGTCCTTCAGCAGCTACTTTTATCAATCGAAAATAATGCTGTCACGCAAAAGTGTTGCCTCAACATGGTGCATGCAAATGCAAGTAAGATTTTTCTTAATTTCGCTTTCGCCTACAGAAAATTGAAGTCGACAAATGCGGATCGAAGTGGCAAATTGAAATTCAAAATGAATTTGCAGCTCATCAGCGGCTGCTTTCGATATACACCGACAATCGATATCAACGATGACGATGACAGCGAGAAAAGGGAAAATGGAATGCAATGGAATGAGGACGAAGGATAAGAATGTTGTCGCCTTGCGCTGACAATGCCTTAATTTATTTGTGTCCCACTTGATGACGCCGCCGCCGCTTCACTACTTATCTATCTACCCCCAAACCAAATGCCCTGACTGACTGACTCCCTGACTGGCTCCCTTGGCTGGCTGGCACCCAATCATCCATTCGCTGTAGCTGTTATCTTCACTCCCACCTGGCAATGTAATCAATTTACATGCTTTCCGACTCGTCAGCTGCTTGGATACCACTGGATGCTACCTATCAGAATGGAAGACAAACAATTTTGTAGGGCTTAAGCAGGACTTGGACTGGGTCTGCGCACAGAACTGAACTGAACTGCGCTGAAGTGAGCGTCCGCTGCTTCTCTGTACTCTGTTCAATCATAGCCCAGAAGAAAAGTGCTTTCCACAGTGGCGGCCATTAAACTGACCAACAGCAGCAACAGCAACATCTGCAACAACAGCAGCAACAACATAAGATTAAGCTTGAGATTGAGTTGAGTAAAATAAAAATTTATGGAGTGGTCATTTAGCACAAGACGGGCAGTTTCTGTTTGTCTTCTAGCTGGCTATTGTTGTTGTTTTGTTTTCTTTCTGTTTTTGTGTTGCTTCCTTCCTTTCTTTCCCTTGCATTTTTTTTTTTTTGGTTTTGGGCCGTTAAGCGACCTACCTAGCAACTTTGATATCAGTGTTGTGAGTCTGTTCGCTGTTTTAACCGTAAGCAGCTAGAAAAACAGTAGCAACAGCAGCAATAGCAACAGCAGCAACATCTCTCCTAACAACATTAACAATAACAATAACGAACACGCTGTTGCTGTTCATTTGTTGCTGTTGTCTTTAGCTGTTCTGTGGTTTATTTGCAATTGTTGTTGATTTTCTGCCATTGATGTTGCTGTTACTGTAGCTATTTCTGCTGCTGTTGTCGCTGCCGTTTTCTCCAAATTTAAAACTTTCATTTTTAATGGAATTTCCTTGTCAAACGCAATGGCAGCGAGCTCCCTCGTTGCGTATATCAGCACCACTGGCGCATTTTCCTGATAATCCACTAATGTTATTTTTATTTTGAATGTCACACACACCCGCAAAAACAAAACACAAACGCGTTGGCACGTTGACTCCTGTTGCACAACTAAAAATATATTTACAGTACGAAATAAGACACGAAAAAGTGAATCGCAATCTCGTCTCAAAGAGAACATCCGAACATCGAGAAGTAGAAACTAAAAGACCTTTAAAAAAATATATAACATGTCAATATCTAAAATCTACAACAAATTCTAGATTGCCCAAAACTTGTTCTTGAAACAAAAGGTTCTTAGTTTAAAAGAAGTGAGTTCCAACATTTTAAGAAACAAAAACAAAATTTTTGATTTTGAGGTCTTTTCGATAATAAAATAGGATTTTTGTAATTTGTAAATCTTATTTCATGGTTATATTTTAAGATCAGAAAGTTCTTAAAACTAATTTGCAATCTTATTTTTAATCAAAATATTTTTCTATTCTTATATAGTTACTTGTATTTGCATTGCCAAGAAATATTTTGCAATAGAAAATAAAATGGCATGAAAAACAATTTTAAATAATAGCCAAACAAAACTAGAAAAGTTTCGCAACAAACAAGCTTTCAAAAATATACATTTATGTTATATTTTTACATATATATATTACATATATATACATTTATGTTTATATTATAAGTATAGCAAAAATATGAAAATAGGAAACACATTAAAAAGAGAAAGAAGATTAGAAATTAAACCAAATATGATGAAACTTGCAATTCGAGAAAAATTCACCCTTTATTTAAAGTGAAAATTTTGCTTCTCTCTTGCCTTCAAATTTTGACGCATTCTTCTCTGCATTGTTAAATATGAAACTTTAATTTTGCAATATTTGCCTGACTTGAGTAAATTGCGCAATTAGTTTATGCGAATTTCAATTAATAATTCCCATTTTCATCAACACTTTCAACAGCGGGCGAATGCGAAACAAAGTGGCCAACAACAAGTGCAAATACACACACGAACACAACCGTAACACAAAAAAGTAATAATAATGAAAATAGAGAAAAAATACAGTAAAATATGAATAATTATATAAAAATTGCCAAAAGCCTCCAAACGAAATTTATGACAAAAATTTTTACACGAAACGTATTTGTCATATGACCATTCATTGTCCTCACGTCGCCGCTGTCAGTGTCCATCGTCATCGTCCCTCCTGTCCATCTTTGTACACAGCGGTACACAGATATATATATGGTATGTCTCCCTTGCTGAGAACTCTCTTTCGCTCTCTTTCCCCTGTCATAACCATTATTCCTCTTTGGGCCATCCCTTACCGTTGCAACTTTCAATTGGCTTTTTGTTCACTTTTTGTTCCAAATGTTTTCCGCAACTTTTGGTGCATTTCATCTCTATTTTATTTCATTTTTTGCTAGTGTTGGTATAAAACGTGGCAAAACTAGAAAAATCGAGCTGTCAACACACACATAACAAGTGCAAATTTGAGAAGCGAATGTGCTCAACTTTCAAGTACTTTGTCTCTTGAGTTTAAGTCGACCTACTAACATATGTTTGTCCTTATTTCATTTTGCAGCAGTTGAGCAAATGAAATCAAGACATACTTACATTATTATTGAATAAATTTAATAAACTAACTTACCATCAAGGTAATTCAAGAATAGAATAAAATATTTGAAAATTCTTTAGTTTCAAACACAAATGCAATTTAAGCTGGCAAAGGTATCAGAGTTCAGAAAGATTGTCCAAACTTCTCACAGCAAAAAGTCCTATAAAGTTATTTGGCAATTACATCGGACATGAATTTCACTAGGTATTCGTATATCTCATCTAAGTATAAAATATTGAAAATATTGAATCACGTAATTCGTAAGAATTGATATTTCAATGTGCAAACCTGTAAACCTAGCTTACATTTATATGCATTATTATAAGTATTTAAAGCTGACATCCGAACGAAGAAAAAAGGCATCTATGAATTTTTCTTGCAACTGGAAACATTTTCATTCTCTCAAAGCAGCCATGTGAATAAGGATTGTGTCTTTGAACGCAACCGCACAGAATTCACTTCATTCATTTTGCTTATTTCTTTTTATATATCCATCATTATGTGATATTTTACGAATGCACCTGTACCTAAAAGGAAAAACTGACCCAAACACACAGCAAATCAAAAGTTTTGACTACTTTCGGCGTGCAACAGTAACACAGTTCTCCATGACTTATTGATACAGTTCCACACTAACATATGTATTTTATATATATAGTTACTATACAACTATATATTCTATGCTGCTGACTTAATGCTGTCGTTTGACGCGAATATATTGTACGCTTCATTGATTTAATTGGAAAACTTTTCGGTCAGTTTTGTGATAAAAATGTTTTAAGTTCGTAGTCAAGGGAAATAGTTGCAGCACGTCAGTGCTGATCTGTTGTCAAACTGTGAATGTTGTTTTTATTCAAATAATTCGGTTGGCTTAGCCTAAGTACATAATAGCGGAATGCCACTGCGTAGAAGAGCAGCTGCATGTATATATCTTATATACTATATTCGGGGAAGAGAGTCGTATGGGCATATACATATATATATTGTAAGTGGTCAGCATGGGAATGCTGACTTAGCTTGAATGCTGTCTTAGCGTGAAACAGAAGTGGGTGATCGTATTTCACGTCCACTTGAGTTTGTTTATTTATGCAATACAACTCAGTGTTGCTGTTTAGTTATTGGTACAGTGTACACTCGATATATGCACATACTACACCTCCCTCCTTTTGAAAAATAACGTTAAGAAATTAAATTATATCATAATTGTAACATATTAGTATATATAATTATATGTATATTTAATATTAATGAATTAAAATGATGTATGATATTGAGTTTTAAATGAACAAAAGGGAATAAAAAGTTTTTTTTAATTACTAAAATTCAAACATATTTTTATTTTATTTTTCTTTTGGCTGATCAGACCTTTTTTTATATTTGCTTTTTAGCCTATCTTTATGTACTACCTGTTGTTTCTTATTTCGTATTTTAATAGTTATGTTGTCATTTAATCCTATATCTAATACGTCGTAAGGACCTTCGTATATATTATCTAACTTATGACCTGTTTCGTTTTTAAGCAATACTTTATCTCCTATTTTTTAAATCAAAATTATTTATATTCTTATCGTATCTAAATTTTCTATCTGCTTTTCCTTTTTCTAACATTCTTCTAGCTCTATTGTATGACATTTCAAGTCTGCATTTTAGTTCTTTGGAATAGTCTTCTACGTTGTAACATATATTGGGTCTATCTTGTTTATTTTACTGAAATCTTTAAATTGTCTGGGTAATCTGCCAAATACTAGTTCATATGGTCAATAGTCATGAACTATTGAGGGTGTTGTGTTGAAACAATTAGTGAAATATGGTAACCAAATGTCCCAATCACTTTTGTCAACTGATATATATGAACGTATATATTCATTGAAAGTTCGGTGGCTTCTTTCTATTGTTCATAGAGTTTGATGATGGTGAGCGCTAGATGTTAGATTTTCTATATGCATATATTTGCATAATTCGTTTATAAGTGAATTTTTGTATTCTGTACCTTGATCCGTAATGAACGTTTTCATTGGACCGTACTTCAATACAAATGATTCGAATATAGCCTTTGCAACTGTTTTACCACTTTTATTCGGTGTTGGAATAGTGACTAAAAACTTAGTTAGATCGCATATGATTGTAACTGCATCCTCATTTCCGTCTTCCGATTTCGGTAATGGACCAATGGTATCAATTAAAACGGTATCAAATGCTGTTGCTGGCGTTGGTGTCAATGTTAATGATGTTTTGGTATATGTTGTTGTTTTGGCTTGTTGGCATTTCAAACAAGTCTTTACATACTTTAATATTGTCTTAGTCATTTGTGGCCAATAATAAAATCTTTTGATTTTTGACAGGGTTCGCGCGATACCCGTGTGGCCTCCTTCTATAGGGTCATCATGGAATTTTGTCAAAATTTCCTTAATTTGAGCTTCGTCGTTTTTCTATGATTATCACCTTTTGTTGGGTGTTAAACTATTTAAACTTTTCGAGTACTCGATTGCCCTTTGTTTTAAATTCATTTAGTGATACAAATTCGAATATTTGTTCACTTGGTGATATTCGCATTTTGTTATTTTATGCATTCCGATTTTTGAATTAAGCCTTTGAAGGAATTGATTTAGATCAAATGTTTCATTAGAATACAAGTCATTAACATCAAAGCGTGAAACAATTGTTTTTCCTCGTTTTAATAAACACTTGTGTTTATCTATTTTGATTAAAACATGTTTCTTCGTGTCATTATTGTTGTCAACTTCATAGACTTTGGGCTTTTCTATAATTTGCTCATTTTTATTTTGTGTTTTGACCTTTGTTTCTTCTTTGCAGGAATTTTCCTGTTCAGCTTTTGATCTAGTAGTTACTTTTAGTATTTCTCTATTAATTGTTTTAATTCTTTTATTGTTATGCGTGACAAGGCGTCCGCAATATGGTTATCTTTCCTTAAGATATTCTACTGTAAAGCCATACTCTTCTAAGTAACTAACTCGGATTTTCATAGAGATTAGGTATGACAATGGTCTATGATCGCTTTTACCATGAAATGCTTGCCATATATGTATGGTCGAGATTTATGGCCCAATGAATGCCCGCTAATTCTTGTTCTGTAGTGGACTTATTACTTTCACCCTGAGTGAACATTCTTGAAGCGTATGCCACTGAAAGTTGTTGACCATTGTGGTCTTATGTAAGTACCTCTCCGCATGCGTGTTTACTAGCATCGGTTGTTATGCAAAATTCTTTGCTGAAATCTGGGTACTGCAATATTGTTGGTTTCATTAATTCATTTTTAAATATTTGAATGCACTATTGCATTCTGCTGTCCATTCGAATTGGACATTCTTTTTACAAAGCCTCGTTAAGTGGCGTAATTTTTAATGAAACGTCTGTAATAGTTACAGAAGGCTACGAAACGTCTAGCACTGTCAGCATATATAGTTGGTATAGGGTATTTATCTATAACTTCATATTTGGCGTCATCTGGGAGTATAACTTTATCGGTACATTTGTGACCCAAATATGTGACTTCTTTCATAAAGAAGAACATTTCCCAGGATGTAGTTTCAGATTATGTTGCCTACATAGCTCGAATACATTTGTTAAATTTTTGAGCATATGTTTTTATGAACAACCTATTACTACTAAATCTTCCATATATAGAAATGCTTGCGATGGTTGAAGACTAGAGAATGCAAAGTGTCATCATACGTTGGAAAGAGTTTGGTGCTACTTTCAGTCCGTATGGTAGTCGCGTGAAGCGATATGAGCCGTTGGCTGTTGAAAATTATGTTATATCTCTATACTTTTTCTAGACATGAAAATATTTTGCTCTTCCTAATTGATCAAGAAATTTGTCAGATAATAGGCTTACCTCATACCTCGAGATCGTTAGCGAGAGAAGTCTCTCCTTATTCATCAACTAAGTTTATGAAATAAATATCCCCTCACACTTCGCTTTCATTACCGGTTCAAGACTCACCCCATTCATCATTTCCGTTAACGAGTCAAGAGCCCTCTCATTCATCGAACGTGTTACCAAATGAAACATCTATACATTCAACGCCTTCGATAACGAGTCAATCATCTCAACACACAGTGGGCGAGTTGGTCTCGCTAGCGGCATTTAATTAAGGGTTAGGGTAGGTGGGACCGGCTGCCCTGTATGGGCAAAGCATAGACCAGTGGAGGTCCGTAGCTGTACCGGTAGCTTGTCTACGTCTCAGAAATCGCGCAGTATGGATGCATTTTTGGCAAAGCCAGCAGCATCCTAGAGGTAGCCGTGAAACATCCGAAGATCGTTGTGGCACGGCGAATTAAGGTATTTCAACCGGAGTCGGGATAACGCTGGGCATCTACAGAGATGCTCGAGTGTTTCCTTAACCCGGGCTCGTTGCATTTCCTACACTGATCACTGTTCGTGATACCCAGCTTTACAGCATGGACAGCCGAAAGACAGTGACCAGTTAAAATGCCTAACATTAACCTGCAGTCTTTCCTTGAAAGCTGCATGACGAAATTGGCTAAGTTCTTGTTAGTAGAGGCACACATCAGTCTTGCAGTTTTGCACGAGTTGGCACTGCGCCAGCTAGCGTCCCACTGAAGTCTAGAGCGCACCTCAATTTCCTGCCTAGAGTTCGCAGGGATATCGGGCATTGCACATGTTACCAAAGATGTTAATAGATGTTAAACCCCGAGCCAATTCGGCAGCCTTGCCAATGGCAAATCTTCCGCCTGGAAGATGCTGCAGTGGTCTGCGAGTTTATAGGAATGTTTGGAGACCGGGTCTGGGCGGTATACGACCGCTCCGACACCATCATCCATCTTTGACCCGTCGGTGAAGTGGTTGAGGGCTTCGGGAATGCATAACCCTTCCCGCCAGCAGTCCGGTTCCAAGAATATTGTTTTAATATGGTCAGTACTGGTAAGGGGTTAGTATAGTCAAGTCAACGGTTCGACGCCAGCTATTACCTCGGGGGCGTCGACCTGATAAGCGCCTGTAATGCTCAGTAGCGCTTGACACTGTGTCCTAACCATGATGGAGAGAATCCCAAGTGGAGCAACTAAGCATCTTTTTCGCCATGTACAAGGCTCCGGTGGCCTTCTTCACCCTTTCTAGCACGTTGACCGTTTGCTGTCCAGGTATTTTATTGTCTGGCTCGGCTTTAGCATAGAGTAGCCTATTTTTGCTGAGCCCGGCTGATTCGGCCCTTTCATAATAGCGTCAGTAGTGACGTTATTGAAGGCGCCTGAAATATCTAGAAATGAACCCAAGCTATATTCTTTCTAATGGTCTGCTTTTCGATGCGAGGCACGCCGAATAGATACCCGATAGCCACAGAACAATCGTGGGCTTGCTGGCTTGCAGCATTGCTGGCGAAAGTCCATCGAGACCGGGCGACATGACCTTCGCGAAGGAGTCGATAGCCCAAATTATTTTATTATCTGTAATTAGATCGGCAGGGGGTCTTATAACTGGGAGACTAGGAAAGAGCTGCCAGTCACTGTTCTCTATTCAATACATCCCGGGAAATGAGTTGAGAGCAGTGCTTCAAGAGTTTCAGCACTACTCTCCGTCCACGCTCTATGGCTCAACTTGAGCAGACTAGGACTGGAAGCCTGCTTGAACAGCAGTTTCCTCAGTCTGGAGGTGTCTTTGATATTGTCAGGTCTAAGCAAAAGGTTCTCCATGAAGGCCTTTTGGATGATCGGATCATCTTCTTGTAGGGCTTCCAGAGATATTCGTTCTCCGCCTTCTTAGCAAGTTGAAACATGCTAGTAAGCTCCCCACGTAGCGATGAGAGATTTGGGTTCCACCAGGGTGGCTTCGATCTTCTCGTCGGTCTTGAGAACTACAGGATTGCCGAAAGAGGACATTGACAGTTGTTTCTAGGTTGTCGAGTTGATGTTACACGGCGGACCAAGAGACTTGAAAACAAGGCTAGAGAATTTCGCCCAGTTCGTATTACGGGGATTTCTGAACGGCTGAGCCGCATGTACCCTGTTTAAGAGGTGGTAAATTGAATGTACTTATGATCCGAGGAGGGTCTATCCAGGACACTCTTCTACATTGGTACACTTAGTCGCAATAGTTAAGTCCAACATTACAAGTGGTGGGACCTACATAGGTAGATTCCTCACTTCTGTTGGCTAGTCAAAGCTTATAGTTTAGGATAAAATCAAGAACTGACTCACCCCTGTCATTAATGTCGGGACTTCCCCAAACGCTGTGGTGGTGATTAAAGATGTATGTTGGAGGAGCAGATCATGTCCACCAGTCTCCGCAGCTCTTCAGGAGAACCGGCTTGTCGTGGAGCCATGTAGCGGGATGCAAGCAACAAACATCCTTCACGGATCTCCAGCACCTCCACGGTTAGATCGTCATTAGGTAGTAGATGAGCTTTTAGCCCTTTTTCACAAGGATGGCAGTTCTCGATCTACTTACCAATGTAGGGACGTATAAATCGTAGTTAGGCGACGTCAGCCCAGCAACCGTGTTGCCCGACGCTATCCACGGTTCTTGAACCAAAGCCGCGTAGGCGGACACTTCCTCCAGGGCAGGAGTAGCTCCGCCGAAGCCGTTGTATCTTATGGAGGTTGAGTTGCAGCACACTCATTAGAGGTTAGCAAACTCGCGGGGATAGTTCCTTCCCCTCTGCATGGACAGTTCCTCCCCACCTCCTCCGTCTCATCAGTCAAGCTGAGGTGCTGGGTGGCGTCGGTCACGCTCTCAAGACCGAGATCTGCCTCAACATCCCTGACCTCAGCGTGTGTGTGTCCTTGTCGTTGGGATGACGTTTTTTGAGGCGAAGGTACACGCTCCCATTGCGTTTATAAAGCAGATACTCGGCCTCCTTATTGATCTGAATGATCACGTGCTGCCCACCACTGGGTAAAGTTCATCAACCTTCAGCACGGACCAATCACTCGTCGGTATGGCCGGGTTCTGCTTTAAGCAGCTGAAGCGCCCGCTTGCCCTGAACAACTATTGGGAAAAGGACTTTCGCTTTCGGCATGGATGGAATATTATTCCTGTCCACCACTTCCAGCTTGGCCCCCTCCACAGTCCGTCCAGTTTGGGTACGGTCGCTTGCAGCCGCTGCAATGTTGGATCGTCCTTGCATGTCAGGATCTTGACACCATTCATCCAGCCAGTGCCTTCGAATGTAGGCATTGGACTGTCTGGGACATTCTCCATCCTGACAAACAGTGCGTCGACCAGCTTACTATGGGTCAACCGCCACCGCTCTGCAGACATTTTCCCGATAGGGTCCCTCTGTCTATGAGAACAACGGCGAGATGCCGCCTGGCGGTTTCAGCAACCGTTGCTCTCTGTCTCGTCTTGTTCGAGTCCGTGTTGGTGGAGCCAGGTGCTCGCAGCCTCTTGCTCCCTGGGGCCTTGCTTGGGACTCTCAGCGGACCGTTGGCGCTTGCTTGCCATGGACTCCACCTTGTTGTTGTTGTTGTCCCGCCGCATCAGAGGTGTGACCGCTGGCGACACGCAGAGGATCTCTCCCCACGTGCCCGCCGGTGGTAGCAGTCACGCCTTCCACCGACGTTTGAGCTGACATCCAAGCTCGAGTTGGTTGGTTTATATGCTCCATTACTGAGACAGAAGTGGTTAATTATACCCGCTACCCATAGGGTAGAAGGGTATTATAACTTTATTGCCGGCAGGAAATGTAGCTAACAGGTAGAACGAGGCATCTCCGACCCTATAAAGTATATATATTCTTGATCAGCGTCAACAGCCGAGACGATATAGCCATGTCCGTCTGTCCGTCTGTCCGTATGAACACCTAGATCTCAGAGACTATAAGAGATAGAGCTATAATTTTTCGACAGCATTTGTTATGTTTGCTCGCAGATCAAGTTTGTTTCAAATTTTTGCCACGGTCACTTCCGCCCCGCAAAACAAAAATCGAATAACAAGCGTAAATTTAAAGCTAGAGATGGGAATTTTGATATATACTATAATTACTATAGTAGTTATGATTCCTGAAAATTTGGTTGCGATCAAATAAAAATTGTGTAAGTTATTAAAGAAATATTTTTGTATGGGCAAAAACGCCTACTTACTAGGGTCTGAGTTGCTTTGGTCGACAATCTGGTACATTGTGCTGTCTATGGTATATTTTGAATGGTGTGCTGTATCGATATACCAAACATACCATTTGGTATATTTTTAGTATTTTTTAGTATTTTCGGTATATGTTGAAAATATTACCGCAATATTTTGCTCTTATTAAAATGGGTAGCGGGTATCTCACAGTCGAGCACACTCGACTGTAACTCCTACTTGTTTTATTCTTGGGAGCCCCATAGCGTTTTCAGTCTGACCGCCAGACATCTCGTACCATGGATTCTGCTACTTATCTCCAGACAGATGCCCGAAAGATAAGGAACAGAGTCCTCAGCTAGGATCTGAAGTACCTGAAACATCGACGTATAGTAGAGATCTGCTACCCGTTGACAATGAGGAATTACAGATCCTACCCAGCCAGCACCGCGGGAGGGTTCAGCAGAGGATTTTTGCCAGCCGAATTAATAACTTCTAAACTAAAATAGATGTCTTCAGTCGGTTGTTTTAAATTTTTTTTTTTTTTTTTTAATTTAAAAAATTTGTTTTTATTACAGTTTTGTTGTACTTTTATTTTATTTGAACTTCAATTAACATATTTCATATATAAACTTAATCTAAAAATGATGGGATGATGGGAAAAATAAGATGACTTCTGAGTGTCATACTAAAAAGATACCTTTTGGTACTAACACTGTGCCTAAAAAGTTTGAAGGCTAGCAGGTAATAGCAGTTGATATTACACAGTTTGGACGCCACTGATTCGCACTTTCGGCTAATAAAAGAGTTAGGCTGAATCCACTTGAATCAGGTATGTTCTACTCCACGAAAGACAGGTGTACGCTAATCCGTTTTATGAGCTACACATTTATAGACCGGTCACAAACATTGATTTTTTTGAAATTACATACCTTGAATATAATAAAAACCAAACTTCTAACAAATTCACTAAAATTGTAAATTTCCGAGGAACTCGAAATCAATGCGCAAAAAGTATGAATTTTCTAGAGCTCTTTGCAAAATCATATCGTGTGTTTGACCGTTCACAGCTGATGATCAGTTGATCAAAGCATGTGAAAAATATTAACAGTTTTTAAATTTGAAAATTTGATTTAAATGCCGCTGGCGAGACCAAATCGCCCACTGTGATATGGCCCTTACAAAATGCAAGTGGACAATTAATGTTGGGGAATTCACACATTAATGTGACACACAAAAAATTGATTTGGATGATTATCAAAACTGGCGTCTTACTAGTCGATTATATTCTTTAATATTCCACCGCCAATCTCAAAATTATAATTCAAATGATCTAGAAATATTTAAAGAAATTTTATTGATAACAAATGTGCACCGGAGAAACTTTAATTAAGGGCAAAAGAAATACAAAAATTTTTAAATCACTCTTAACAAAATCACCCACTGCTGAGTCTACACATAAAATCTCAAAATCAATTGTTTCTGGAAATACGAATCACACTAATGAAATTACGTCAATAATTGAAGAATTGAGAGAGGCTCAATTTATACACTAAATTCGTATATAATTGATTGTTAATATTGAAATGAGTTTATAATCATCATCTCTGTTGACAAGTTTGGACGTTATGTAAATGATAATCAGATCTCCATTTATTTAAAGCGATGTGAGAAAATACAAGGACTCTACATTGATAATGGTGGAAGTTACAATATTCAAGGAAGACGTTTGAAAAATGGTCGCTCACCTATTGAGAATGAAGACTTGGTCATCAAAGCATATATGGATCAGTTGTAAACGATCTGAGAAATTTTCTAACATCAATGATTTCAAGTCGTCAAGAAAGTAATGAGAGATTATTATCCGATAAATTGTCTACAGTTGATCAACGAATAATTAAGACTGAGACAACTACATCAGATATTCTTGATAAAATTGTACGCTCTTATATTCGAAAGTAATAAATATGTCTAGACGGGGAATAATTAAAGAAATACATGCTCCTTCAAGTAAGCATTTTCTTAGACGTAGAGTCATAACAAAGGAATAATCGAAGTATGGCAAGCTGACTTGGTTGAAATGGGGAAGTATGCACACTCAAACAATGGGTATCGCTACATGCTAACAGTGATAGACACATTCTCAAAATTTGGATGGGGGAGCAATAAAAGTCTAAAATGCAAAAGACATTGCTGAGGTCATGGAGAAAATATTTCAATCAGGAGAGGATTCTCCAAAAATCTTCAAGCAGACGATGGTAAAGAGTTCTTTAACACTCAATTTAAGATATTAATGAAACGATATGGAATCAACCACTATTCACATTTAGTAGTCTAAAGGCGTCAAATGTTAAACGATTTAATAGCTCATTAAAAGACCTAATGTGGCGTGAATTCAGTGTCAATGGGACATACAAGTCGATTGATATATTCAAAACACTAATTTCCGTTTACAACAATAGATATCATAGAACTATACGAATGTCACCCGTTAATGTAAACACTAATAATGAAAACATATTTTGAAAACTGTCTAGAACAACATTACACGGGTAGCAAATTGAATATGGGTGATTATGTACGCATCAGCAAGTAAAACACGTATTTGAAAAAGGCTATACTCCTAATTAGACAACTGAAATTTTTAAAATAAGCAAAATACAAAATAGTTACCCAACATCATACTTACTACAAGACTACAATGGGAATCTACAAAAAGGAACTGAAAAAATAAGTTTTCCTAACACTTATCTGGTTGAAAAAGTGTTAAAAAGAAAGGCAATAGAGCTCTCGTACGCTGGTTGGGTTTCCCCAAAACCGAAGACAGCTGGATTCATAAGAATGAAATTTTGTAATAATATAAGATAGAAAACAATTTTGTGTTTTGTATTTCTTTTCTTTTATTTTACTTCAAGTTATTTAACATTTTTTATTTTTTCTTTCTTTTTATTTTATTTCAAGTTATTCATCATTTTTTATTTTTCTTAAATTACTAATATGAACACTTAATTTTAAACATTTCTTTATTTTATTTATACATTTTAATTTTCAATTAAGTATTGTTTTATTATTCTAAACATCTAGTTTTCTTATTTTCAACCTATCCATTAACATGAAATGTAATACTAATTGTCCTTCGTAACATTCTTTTAAGCTTATTTATTTTGTTCACACTAGTTTGATTACTGTGTGAATTCTCTAGCTCAAACATTTGGCTGCGCCAAACTCTTGACTCTGCTTCTAGAATTGATATGGAACTCTCAATTTCAAGGGGAATTACTAAATAATGTGCTCTTGCTATAGTTGAAATCCTATCTTTTCTATTATTCGCTTATTATCCTTGCTATCTAATGTAGTTTTGTTATTTCGACTGTACTCATTTCATGCCCTCTTGACCTAAACATCTGCATACTATGTTACCACGTTCTTGCTTTCCTGTAAACAAAGTATTTGAATAGTTTGAAAATGTAATATCCCTCAATCAACATGCCCCCTTACTTTTTTGATGCATATTTATTTAAGAGTCAAATGCACACTTTATGCCATATGCATTCAAAGTCGGCATACACGACGAACGGAACCTCCAACTGATGGTGATGGTTTTAAAGGTAATCTTCTGATCCTTCCTTGGTCCCTCGGTAACCACCCGACTGCATCTCAATGTATGTTGAGCCGCCCTCTCCTCACTCGTTGAGTATTGTAAGCATTGATTACAGAACCAACGCTTAACTCGCTGTTTACCCGGTTGTTTGGCAAGTAGACTGTGTGTGAAAATTGAAATTGTAAGGTGATTGTAATATTTACAAATTTATTTATTTACGATGAAATATTTTTAATCCACACATAGTGTCCATGTATACCCGCCGTTGGTCCGTCGACGAATATGAAGTTAATGTGGATTCTCATTTCCACTCCATCGCAGTAAAGCGGTCCAATTATTTTGTCAGATTCCTCATCCTACCCGAAAACATTTAAACTTATGTGAGGGTTTCGTTGAGTGAACTCTTTTATTTTTCTAATTTCCATCGGAATGTTAATCCATTGAAATCAATCTTTACGTTGTTCACCTCAATTGTGGGGACGTGATCTCAACACCATAACTATTGCAATGGTATGAACTATTTATTAGTTTGAGAGCCGATATAATTGCCCACTTAAAAGAAGGCATCCTTGAAAAATGATGAAAATTCCTACGTTGCCTTGGTTAAGTGTGCGGAAAAGGACCAATAAAATCGATGTATAACCTCTGAAAGGTCTGTCACTCGATACTTTATTTCCCATCGGAGTTTTATGTTGCACGTTGGATATTTAGTGGTTCTACTTATATCGCAATTTTTAATATAATTACGAACATCGACAACCATCTTGGGCCAAAAGAATCTCCTTCTCAGTCGTTCTAAGCATCTAGCTATGCCACAGTGACTAGAAGTTGGCTGATCATGAGCAGCTCTGATCACTGATTGTCGTAATTCGCTTGGAACGAATAATTTCCAACAACCCTGATTAAATGCGCAACGATGATAAATGAATTGGTCGATTACTTGAAAATCAGGTAAAGCAGCTTCTTGATAGCTATCTCTTAACTTACAATATTCCGGTGATTGAAGGCATCGAAATCGAGATTTATTTCCGGGAACAGTTCTAACTCTACTGCTGCGATTTCTGTCACTTCTTCGAAGGATCTAGAAAGTGCATCAGCTACTACATTTTCACTTCCTTTTCTGTGTTCAATATCAAAAGAAAAGCCCTGTAATTTGATTGCCCATCGAGCAAGCCTCCCACTTAAGTCTGATTGGTTCATTAACCAACGTAGGCTTGCGTGATCAGTAATGACTTTAAAGACTGTCCTTCGATATACATTCTAAATTTTTTATTGCAAGAACAACCGCTAAGCATTCCAGCTCAGTCACTGTGTAGTTTCGTTGGGCTTTATTTAGCTATTTGGACATATAAGCGATGGGTCTTTCGCTTCCTGATTCATCCACTTGAGCTTATACTGCGCCTACTTCATAAGACGAAGCGTCGCATTGTACAACGAATGGCTTTGAATAATTCGGATGAATTAGAAATGGGGCAGTACACAGATTGCGTTTGATTTCATCAAAGGCCACTTGAGCTACGTCATTCCATTCATACGATTTTCCTTTTAATAATTCAGTTAGGGAAATATGACTGTAGAATATTGGGGAAACGTATCGCTGATACCATCCAGTCATACCTAAAAATCTTCTTAGTTGTGTCCGCGTTTTGGGCTGGGAACTCATCCCCGACTTGTATTTTGTTAGGGTTTATTTGGAGAGTACCTTCTCCTACAATATATCAAGATAATCTACTTGGCGTAAACCAAACTAACTTTTCCGACATTTATAGTCAGTCCGCTTTATGCAATTGTGTACCAACCGTAGACAAATGCTCCAAGTGCTCATCAAAACTTGCTGACATGACTAGCAGATCATCAAGATATAGAAATATATGCGATTATAACTGATACGGTATAACTTGATCCATCAATCTGCACATGGTATGAGGAGCATTAGTAAGACCAAAAGGCATACGATTAAATTGATATAGAGGTCGGTTGGGTATTGTAAAAGCAGTTTCGGACGAGAATCCGAATTCAAACGCATTTGCCAAAATGCGTCTTTTAAATCGATCTTTGCTTAATGGGTTTGATATTGCCTGTATCAATATTATGCTCTATGAGTGAGGTTTCACCTAGGCCATCACGTTCTGATGAAGGATAATATCCGATTACGGAATTCAATTTAGCTCTCTGCGACACAGAAAGATCAAGGCCAGATGAATCAACTGACGACTCAGCTTTGATCTCATTAATAGTGAACGAAGGCGAAATGGAAATGTCAAAGGCCTTCCAGAAATCCATACCACAAATCACACCTTGTTTAATGGACGGTACGAGCAAAATTCGAAATCCTTAATCTGAGAATTAGAAGTGATAGGAATGCTAACTGTACCAGCAACAGTTTGCTTTAAACCATCCGCAGTATGAACAAAACCTTTAATTTTCTTAAATTTTTTCTTTCATAGAGATGATGTGTTCAGCAAGAGCGTGTCCAATCACACGAAAATACAAATCTGTGTAAACGGACGAATATCATTTTTCTTGTGCACTATAGTGGAAATAGTAAAACATTTTAATCTTCGTCTATTTTCCCAATATGCTTTCAGTCGTTAAGAAGAACGGCTTTTTTGACAAACAACGCGTTGGCATTAAAAATTTCTGCTCGACGCAAACGATAATCTCGTCGCAACCAAAACAACTGCGACGAGTTTTTAGACAATCGTGATAACGATGAACAGGTTCATCACAATTCCAACATTTTAACTTTTGATTTTCAAGCAAGGCAGATTTCTTCATTCGATTCAGGTTCTGATACAGGTAGATTATCAGAATCTCCGTCATAGAAATGGCATTGACAACTTTCCTAGAAATATTCTCACGCTGTCTTGAACGCGCGTTTCTAAAGAAATCTTCGTGTCTATGGCATTCTCTTCGCAATATAACTAGACTAGGTGTATTTATGCAGTAACTTGTGCTTCAGATCAGATCTCAGATTATGTCTGACTTCTGTTATGTTATCAAACTCCGACAACGGGTTTTGAGAGAATCTGCGATAGCCACCATCGCATCCAGAAAGTCATCAAAAGCCTTATTGGTTAATTGCTTTCGGTATCTCATAGCCTGCTTAATATATCGATCCGATCTTTGATCTTGATAACGTTCTCGTAACTTATTACATAGCTCAAACCAATTCATATGACCTGCTGTCTTATGAACTCGCCAATAAAAGGAAAGAGCAGAACCGGAAAAGAGTAAATTGGCAAATTGATACAATACGTCGAAGTTGCCATTGAAATATTGGGTCGTAAGACAATTAATATGATATATAAAATATTCTATAGGAAGATCATTGGCTGAACCAGAAAAATTAATTTTCAATTAGAAATAACATTGGAAATTCGATCAGGCCTATCAATGGAGTAGTCACTCATGTTCGTACGTCCATCTGAGGCTCTGTTTCTCGAATTAGAGTCATTTGCTCTTGGCAAATTGTCAGGAATCCCGTTATCCCATTCGATAGTGACTGGTCTCGAGATCCTCTTCGAAAGGAAGAAAAATTCAAATTACGTAAAAGCCGTGTTAATTTGCTCAGATACTGCTGCAGCAATACTTGTTCTATGAGCTTCTAAAGAACTTGATATCATTTGTTGATTGTGATCCTCATTACTCACATTGCTAATGGGAACGAATCTCCCCGAGTCTCGCCTAGTTGCAGCACCAACTGATTGACGTGTATTTTAGGTGTTTCTATTGATTGACCTAGTTACTGGACGATTTCTTGGAATAGCTCCGGCGGGATTATTACTCGCACCTCGAAGTCTACCCAATGTGGTTCGTGGATTGGCACCTGCCACACGTGACAAATGCTCGGTACTATGTGTAAGAGTGCATGGCTGCCTACAATTTGGACAAGTGGTGTTACCATTTAACCACTCTGACAAACACGATCTATGAAATTTATGTTTGCAACGTGTTTGGGTATAAGCTGATTTAAATTGACGTCGTTGCAAATAGTGCAGACAATGGATTCTTGGGCCACGTTGCTTAACGAAACTAAATCCTCTGTACTACACATAACTGCCATAATGAAATTTTTGTCTCTATATAATTTTTATTCAGAAATTAATATTCAAAAATATTATATAACAACAACAATATTATAATATTCAACAATATTATTTAAATTCGGAAGATAATATTTAACAATATTATTTAAATTCAGATTATGATATTTAACAATATTATTTATTTTCTCTCAAAAATCTTTTAATTGGGACTTATCCTTTTATTACTTGTTGCATAAAACAAATATATATATCCTGCAAAACTTCTTAGCAAATGAACTGAATCTATAAAATTCTTTGATTATTTGATGAAGGAAAAGAGGAACTTGTCCAAATAATCCAACAAGAGCAATCTTAATTTTATCACTCATTCAAACAGAAAAACAAAAACTTACTGATAACTGAAATCTATCACTTGGTTTAGATCAACCTGAGGTTAAATGTAACATACCAGAGTGATGAGATGACCAGTTCGAGTAAGCCTTAGAGACTACTAACTATGGTTAGTATTAAATTGACCAACTTGATTGACTGTTGGTTAGGCTCCACGAAAATTAGCAGAATACCTACACTTCCGAATAATCAAACAGCTGACACACTAAAATACTAAAGATTTGGATTGCGATTGAGGAAGGAAATGGGAATATGAAAAAGGTAACCGGAAGCGCGGGGATGCGATACCTAGATTCTGGATCGACTCCATTTAGAGCGGCATTTTGTTGTATTACGATCTCCGGCTCCACGTCTGGCCGCCATTTTATTTATGTAACGAATACGTCTTGGGGCGCCATCTTATTATGAGACGACCCGTTAAGTGGGCAGTAAACTGGAAGCATACTCTGCCTACATTGTCGACTAAAGCTCAGGGAAAGTGGGGTGGGTCTTTTGCCACCTAGTAAGCCACCGTGCCACTCAGATAAAGAAGGTAGACAGAGTTAAGACGGGAACAGAAAGGATAGGCTATCAACCGATAGACCTGCAAAGAAGACTATGCATTCAATATATAAATATGAAGAACGAAATGGTTATGTTCTTCTTCTTTACCCTCCCAACCTGTAAAAGCTTCAAGCGCTATGCCCTTACCCAAATTAAGCAACAACAAGTAATATCAGGTGCCCATTACTTTATAATTTATTTCAAAAATACTTTAATGCATGTACAAAATTGCATTTTTATGCATTTGCTGCCTACTTTACTACTTTTGCCTAGTATTTCCTAATAGGATGGGTATGATTATAACACTACTAATAATGCTAATAATAATAATAGCTGTCATATACAATTTACAAATGACTTTTGTGCGGCTATGCCGTACTTACACATACTCTTAATAGGCTGTTCTTTCTTACTGCATCGATATTGACAAACCTGTGATGATTGATGAGTTATATAAATTTATATACATACCATACTCATTCGAAATATGAGGACTTACTCTTCAATTATATCTAACTTAATATACTAAATATAAAACTCAAATTTAAATTTAAATATAAATTACATTTCAATACTAACTTTCATTTGAATTTACGTTATATTGTTGAACATTTTATATGGCAATGAAAAATCTATATAAGAGAAACAACAGCAACAGAAGCGGCAGCGAGTGCAATAGTACTATCGGCGGCGTCAGAAGCAGCAACGAAAATCGGCAGCGGCCTCCAGTGGCAATCGCACTGTCAACACAACATCCAATAAGAGATGCGACGACGAGTGGCGACAAATATCTCAATGCCGACGAGGGGCGCAGGCTCGATAACACATAGCAACAAGTCTGCGTCAGAAATGCGCAGCCTCAGCAGCGTATGGCGCAACTTCCACGATGATAACTAGAAGTGACAACGATCAGCTCTACCATGCTGATCCGTTCTCCCTCAAAAGGATGGAGTTTATCCGAAGCGTTCCTTCTGGAACCGCTTTGGCAACGCATGGCGTAGCTTCTACAGCGTCCTGCTCTCTTGGGTGTCACTACTGGTGACTCAATTGCAAATATCTAGGCGCTTGGTGGCAACTCCTTTGCAAAGTCGTTGCCACGCCTTTTTGTCAGGGCCTCTGCAGTTGCAGATCAGTTGGTGTGTGCTGTACAGTGGTCGTCGCCACGTGGTTACACACACAATATCCTACACCAAGAAAAGGGTACTCATTAAAATTAAACAAGTAAAGAAAGCTACAGTCGAGTGTACTCGACTGTGAGATACTTATTTTGCGGTATATTTCTCAAAATATACCAAATATACTACAAAATACTAAAAATATACCAAATGGTATATGTGGTATATCGATATAGTACCGCATTCAAAATATACCATAGACGGCACAATATACCAGATTGTCAGACAAAGTAACTAAGACCTCCAGTAAGTAGGCGTTTTTGCCCATACAAAAGAATTTCTTTAATAACTTCGACAATTTTTATCTGATCGCAACCAAATGTTCAGGAATCATAACTACTATAGTAATTATTGTATATACCAAAATTCGTAACTCTAGCTTTAAAATTACGCTTGTTATTCGATTTTTGATTTTCGGGGCGGAAGTGGGCGTGGCAAAAATTTGAAACAAACTTGATCTGCGTGCAAACATAACAAATGCTGTCGAAAAAAATTATAGCTCTATCTCTTATAGTCTCTGAGATCTAGGTGTTCATACGGACAGACGGACAGACACACAGACACACAGACGGACAGACGGACATGGCTATATCGTCTCGGCTGTTGACGCTGATCAAGAATATATATACTTTATAGGGTCGGAGATGCCTTCTTCAACCTGTTACATACATTTCCTGCCGGCACAAAGTTATAATACCCTTCTACCCTATGGGTAGCGGGTATAAAATTTGGTTTTCTCACTACGTACCTTGTAAAACCAGCGAGAAGGCCAAAGAAATCAGAAAAATGCACTTTGAATAGTGCTCAATCCCGAACAACACCAATAAAATATTTATATAATATTATGAAGAATGTCGTCAGATTTATATTTAATATTTTGCTGCGGCAGACTTTATCTCTGTAGCTTTTGAATTAAAAAGAGATGGTCTAGTCTAGATTAAGCGTGGGTATCGATAGTGTTTGATTAATCTAAGTTCGATATCGATATTATTTAATACGATACTAATGTGAATGGCCAAAAGTGATCCTGCCAACTCACTGCAAATATTCGATTAATAGATTAATAAGATACTAACATCTGTTGGCGAGTGCATCAATCATCGAATGCAGATGTTATCGCGCCCAGCTGTTAGCTTGCACAGCAGTCGCGTCGCAAATATTGATACCGCCGTACAATTTAAATTCAAATTGCAAATTTAACGGACAATGCTTACCCCTACATATTGCACTGCGTTACCGACCTTTTCGCCACGTCTTGGTTATAACATTCGGCTTCAAGTGTCTTTCAAATGGTGTTGTGCTTTTGTCTGAATTCCATCACGTTCCCATCCTTTTTAACGTTCATCGCGTGATCCTTCCTCCGCTCCGATTTCGAATACATTCGAATTAATTAGATAAGTAAGCGTGGCGCCCTTCGATCGTTTTACAGGTAGCGTTGAGCTTCCGAACATAATTTATCACATTTCGTAACGTTGATTCGTGTTAGACGTTCACGTATTCGATCGTCTTGGATGTTGTGTTGCGCGACGTTTCCGTCCTTTCGTTTCCTAACGTTGACAGACGGACATGGCTACATCGTCTCGGCTGTTGACGCTGATCAAGAATATATGTACTTTATAGGGTCGGAGATGCCTTCTTCTACCTGTTACATACATTTCCTATCGGCACTAAGTTATAATACCCTTCTACCCTATGGGTAGCGGGTATAAAACTAACATAACCACAAGTAAAACAGGAATATCAGATATAGAAAGGTTTCATAAAACCATAAATAAAAAGTTAAGAATAATAGAAAGCATAAAATAATTATAACGAACACGCCTAGGGCGTCATCTTATTATGAGACGACCCGTTAAGTGGGCAGCAAATTGGAAGCATACTCTGCCTACATTGTCGACTAAAGCTCAGGGAAAGTGGGGTGGGTCTTTTGCCACCTAGTAAGCTACCGGGCCACACAGATAAAAGAAGGTAGGCAGAGCTAAGACGAGAACAAACAGGATAGGCTATCAACCGATAGACCTGCTAAGAAGATTATGCATTCAATATATAAATATGAAGGACGAAGATGGTTATGTTCTTCTTCTTTACCCTTCCAGCCTGTAAAAGCTTCTGGCTCTATGCCTTTACCCAAATTAAGCAACAACAAGTAATATCAGGAGCCCATTACTTTATAATTTAATTCGACTTCATGATTATTCAACGAGGTTAAGACCAAAAGAATTCAAAAATACTTTAACGCATGTACACAATTTCATTTTATGCATTGTTGCCTACTATATTAATTTTGCCTAGTATTTAATAATAGGATGGGTATGAATAGAATACTAATAAGAATAATAATAACCATAATTAAAGCTGTCATATACGATTTACAAATGATTTCGGTGCGGCTATGCCTTACTTACGCATACTCTTTATACGCTGTTTTTCTTACTCCATCGATATCGACAGGCCTGTGATGATTGATGAGCTGGGTGGAACTTCAAAAGGGATTAGAATATATAACAGCCTTGATATAATATTATATACATACCATACCCATATGAGGACTTACTATTCGATTATATCTAACATAAAATATAATACTAAATATAAAACTCAATTTTAAATTTAAATATGAATTACATTTCAATACGATTTTTAATTGAAGTTACGTTATATTGTTGAACAATTTATATGGCAATGAAAATTATATACGAGAAAAGAAACAACAGCAAAAAGGCGGCAGCGAGTGCAATAGCACTATCGGCGGCGTCAGAAGCAGCAACGCAAATCGGCAGTGGCCTCCAGTGACAATCGCACTGTCAACACAACATCCAATAAGAGATCTCAATGCCGACGAGTGGTGCAGTCTCGGCAACACATAGCAGTGAGTCGTAGCAACGAGTCTGCGTCAGAAACGCGCAGCCTCAACAGCGTATTGCGCAACTTCTACCGTGATAACGAGAAGTGGCAACGAACAGCTCTATGCTGATCTGTTCTCTCTCAAAGGTTTATCCGAAGCTTGTGTTCCTTCTGGAACCGCTTTGGCAACGCATGGCGTCGCTTCTACAGCCTCCTGCTGTCTTGAGCGTCACTAAACTGGTGACTCAAGTGCAAATATCTAGGCGTTTGGTGGCAACTCCCTTTGCAAAGTTGTATCCTACACCAAAAAAAAGGTATTAATGAAAATTAATACTTCATTAAAATGAAGTTTGGTTATCTCGCTACGTACCACAGTGGGCGATTTGGTCCCGCTAGCGGCATTTAATTAATAACTTCTAAACTAAAATAGATATCTTCAGTCGGGGTTTTTCACTGATCAGAAAAATCATAGAATTTTTAAGTTAAAAAATTTTTTATTAATTTTTTAATTTTTTTAATTTAAAAAATTTTTTAAACTTAAAATTTGGTTTTATTTTTATTTTATTTGAACTTCAATTAACATATTTCATTTATAAACTTTATCTAAAAAATGATGGGATGATGGAAAAAATGGGATGACTTCTGAGTGCAATACTAAAAAGATCCCTTTTGGTACTAACACTGTATCTAAAAAGTACCATAGTTTCAAGGCTAGCAGATAATAGCAGTTGATATTACACATTTTGGACGCCACTGATTCACACTTTCGGCTAATAAAGGAGTTAGACTGAATTCAGTTGAATAAATTAAGTTCTACTCCACGAAAGACAGGTGTACGCTAATCCGGGCTAGTTGTTAATACACTGAATTACCACTACGTTTTATGAGCTACACATTTATAGACCGGTCACAAACATTGATTTTTGAAAATACATACCTTGAATATAATAAAAACCAAACTTCTAACAAATTCACCAAAAATTGTAAATTTCCGAGGAACTCAAATTCCATGCGCGCAAAGAGAAAAAATTGTGTAAAGCTCTTTGCGAAATCATATGGTGTGTTTGACCGATCACAGCTGATGATCAGCTGATCGTAGAGCTTTCAAAAGCTTTTAAAAATCTAATCAAAGCATCTGCTATCGATATGTGAAAAATATTAACGGATTTTTCAATTTGAAAATTTGAATTAAATGCCGCTAGCGGGACCAAATCGCCCACTGTGCGTACCTTGTAAAATCAACGAAAAGGCCAAAAAGTAAAAAAATATGCACTTTAAATAGTGCGCACGCCCGAACAACACCAATAATAATTATATTTAATATTATGACGGATGTCGTCAGATTTATTTTTAATATTTTGCTGCGGCACACTTTATCTCTGTAGCTTTTGAATTAAAAAGAGATGGTCTAGCCTAGATTAAGCGTGAATATCGATATTGTTTGATTAATCTAAGTTCGATATCGATATTATTTAATACGATACTAATGTGAATGGCAAAAGTGATCCTGCCAACTCACTGCAAATATTCGATTAATAATTAATAATATACTAACATCTGTTGGCGAGTGCATTGATCATCGAATGCAGATGTTATCGCGCGAGTTACCAATAAGTAAGTAACACTATTGGTGTAGATGTCTTTTTGTTGATTAAAACGCACAGTTGTTTTTACTCTTTCTTTTTATTTCGACGTCTGCTAAGTTGCAGTGTTCACACTCGACTGCAGAGTCGAACCAAACGTCACTTCGCAATTCTGTCTTCTCTTTTTGTCGTTTTTATAACGGTCGTTCCGATTGTGTCCAGTCGGATCATGCCTCTTTACGTTTGTCGTAGACTCTACATCTCTACGAATAGGGAAGAGAAGGTAACTTCCCCTTAGTTCTGAGTGAGATACGGAATGGAGACACATCTGACGGTACGAACGAAGGTATCTACCTTAAAACGTGACCCTTCTCTAGTCTTAGGTTAATTATGGTTAGTAGTTTATTCAATTAAAATAACATTAATAAGTATGTGATTATTGAAATATTGTTAATTTGCCTTATTAGATATAACATATTGTAACATGAGTACATTTTTCATTGTTCCTCGATTCTTCTATAAATACAGTGTTTATAATTATTCTTAGATATAATGTAACATGAGTACATTTTTATTGCGTTCATCGCTTCTTCTATAAATACAGTGTTTATAACTTTTATCTTACTTCTTCTTATTATATTGTTGGGATCCGGTCTTTCCATATTCTTTTGAGCGAAAAGTTTCTCTTTCTTTCAACGCCCAATCAAAGGCCTCCTGAAGGTTGGTCGGCTTCATAGATCTTATTGTAGCTCCTTATGGGCCCCTAATTCCTGTTAAAATGAGTTAAGACAAACAATTTTTATTTGTCTTAACCACACTCTGCTCCGATTTTGTGGTTTCCGCTATTCTAAATAATGCCAATTTAATCTCACAGACTTTGTCATATAGTTGACGTAAAAATAAACTCTCCTGCACAGAATTTTGGAGTTCGAACATAAGAGTGGGTTCATCTCTCTTGTCCGTGCAATGCAAAATGAGGGCGCCCTTAATTTCTTACCAATTAAGACTGGCTCCAGATTCGATGATGTTTTCGCTAGCCTTTCCTTCGATTTTATTTCGAATCGATCTTAGAAGTAGCTGACCATATGGCGTTTTACTAGTGCCGCTAATCAATACTAGGATTTTTTCCACATTGGTTATAAATTCATGTAAAGTTTTTGGATTACTATCGTTTACAGGGAAAAACGAATTGCGTCAGGTATCTTTAGTGATGATAGGACATCAAGTTGATTAACATTTTGCTTTCCTTGATCTGAAAGGACGTTTTCTCATGAAGAGGACGTAGATGATTGATCGTCTTGTCTTGTTACGATGGCCCCTGTATTCTCGGATACACTGGAGTTGTTTCCAGATCGACCCTGGTATTTGGAATACGGTCTTTTGCTCCTCTCATGGTAGCTACTATCTGTTAATTAGTATTTACTATTAGTAAAGAATATATAATTTATATTTCAAATTTACGTGTAACAAAACCAAGGTACGTATTTAAATATATTGTTGTATCTGGTACTTAAATTGCACCTAAATATTATATATACAAATATCGTTTCGAACATGTTTCAACTACACGTTAAAGGTTTGACCTCATATAATTGCCCTTAGTCTGTGAGTCGCACTGAAACACAGAACTAACTGCAACTATCTCAAACATGTTCCAGGACATGCTCGATCGGTTTGAGCACATATTGTTGCTCTTAGTCTGTGAGTCGCACTGAAACACAAAACTAACTGTAACCATCTCAAACATGCTCCAGGACACATTCGATCGGTTTGAGCACATATTGTTGCTCTTAGTCTGTGAGTCGCACTGAAACATAAAACTAACTGTAACCATCTCAAACATGCTCCAGGACACTTTCGATCGGTTTGAGCATATATTGTTGCTCTTAGTCTGTGAGTCGCACTGAAACACAAAACTAACTGTAAACATCTCAAACATGCTCCAGGACACATTCGATCGGTTTGAGCATATATTGTTGCTCTTAGTCTGTGAGTCGCACTGAAACACAAAACTAACTGCAACTATCTCAAACATACTCCAGGACACGTTCGATCGGTTTGAGCACATATAATTGCCCTTAGTCTGTAAGTCGCACTGAAACACAAAACTAACTGCAACAATCTCAAACATACTCCAGGACACGTTCGATCGGTTTGAGCACACATTGTTGCTCTTAGTCTGTGAGTCGCACTGAAACACAGAACTAATTGCAACTTCCTCAAACATCTTCACGACACGTTCGATAGGTTTGAACATATACATATTGTTGTTTTGCGCGTCACAACGCATCGATTTTTGCTGTATACATACATACGTATACACACAAAAGAATTCGACGACTCTTTGTACTAAAACGAACGATCCTGTTGTCTCTGTGTGCCTCTCGCATTGTTCTTAGAAAAACATATTCTTAGAAAAAACGCAGAATAAGGGGATTCACACAAGCAAATCATTTTCATTGCTTCACTGCAATGTATGTATGTATGTTCTTTTTGTCTGAATTTCACCACTATTCTCAGTATTTCACAACGTACATGTGTGTGTAATGTGTGCTAATAATTTAAATATATATATACATGCATACTTTTATAATGTTGTGTCCGGCTTAAAATGGAGTAATAGGTAAGAGTACGGCTGGGCCAGTTACCAATAAGTAAGTAACACTATTGGTGTAGATGTCTTTTGTTAATTAAAACGCACAGTTGTTTTTACTTTTCTTTTTATTTCGACGTCTGCTAAGTTGCAGTGTTCACACTCGACTGCAGAGTCGAACCAAACGTCACTTCGCAATTCTGTCTTCTCTTTTTGTCGTTTTTATAACGGTCGTTCCGATTGTGTCCAGTCGGATCATGCCTCTTTACGTTTGTCGTAGGCTCTACATCTCTACAAATAGGGTAGAGAAGGTAACTCGCGCAGCTGTTAGCTTGCACAACAGTCGCGTCGCAAGTATTGATACCGCCATACAATTTAGATTCAAATTGCAAATTAACGGACATTGCTCACCCCTACATAATGTAGAAAATAAAATAACAAAATTTGAAACAATATTATACATTTATAATCATTAAACAAAACATAAAGCCACTAATAGAACCCCAGCAGATATTTTTATTTAAGCAGGAACCCCTGACTATAACTCACAAGAGAACAAAAATAAATCAAATAATTAACTATTATAAAACCAGAAATGATTTTTAAGTAGATACACGATTTAGACAAGCTCCATTATTTAAATCAAAACAACAATTCCTTTCAAAAGACAGGTAATATAAAAAGCTTGACGAAAAACAATTTGAAGAAACTAATAGAGGCAGAAAAGTTACACACTATAAATCGAAATTTAAAATGAAGAAAATAATTACAAAATGAAATATGATAATTCCAGCCCAAATGACGAAACATCCTAAATTGATGTTACCTATATTATCAATTATTTGCACAACCGTAAACACTCAACGAGTCGAAGTGAATCAATTCAAAACAAGTAAGAAAGCTACAGTCGAGTGTGCTCCACTGTTAAATACCCGCTACCCATTTTGAATAAAAGCAAAATATTACGGTAATAATCTCAAAATATTAAAAATAAATATGCATGTATTTTCGATCGGGTTTTGAACTCGAGCTCCACCGACCGGGTGGTTAAAAAAAAATTTTTGTACTTCGAGCGGGTCCGAGCCCGGGCACAACAACATGTGCGGCTTGCATACATAGCAGGCGGTTTTGCTCATACAAAATATTTCTTTATTTCTGTATGCAAGAGGCACTGCGATAGCTCTATTGGTAGAGTGCAAGCATATTACTGTTGCGGTAGTCGGGGACTCGGGTTCGAGCCCGCTCGGGGTACAAAATTTTTTAATCGTATTTACAACAATTATAAATAAAAATTGTGGATTTTATTAAAGAAATATTTTGTATGAGCAAAACCGCCTGCTATGTATGTATTGTATGTATGCGTATACGTATATACATGCTCATCTATATTAGCATCTGTATGCATAGGGTTCTTAAGCAATGCGATAGCTCAGGTGGTAGAGTGCAAGCCGCGCATGTTGTGGTGCCCGGGTTCGAACCCGCTCGAAGTACAAACTTTTTTTTTAACCACCCGGTCGGTGGGGCTCGAGTTAAAATCCCGATCGAAAATACATGCACATTTATTTTTAATATTTTGAGATTATTACCGCAATATTTTGCTTTTATTCAAAATGGGTAGCGAGTATTTCACAGCCGAGCACACTCGACTGTAGCTTTCTTACTTGTTTTGGCTGACACCGGTTCTTGATACCAGTAACAATTTCGTTGCCGCAATCTGTACTTGAAACAAATTAAGCACGTAGAAGTGAATACCACGAGTTTTCGTTAAGTACTGATTTTATTGTGGAATATGTAGACTTTATATATACAATATCTTAAGAAATAATGTTTGTTTAGGTCTAATTATTATCTGTTTATAGTTTACAATGGGTAGCCTTATAATCAATAGTTATCTCATAGTTTATTAGTCTGGACCGTTGTAAAGTAGGATAACCTTATCTTATATCGCTTAAGTTTATGACGCATGCTGGTTCGATCATGCGTGCTGGCAGATGGTGTGAGGTCGTAAATGTGCAGCGGTGCCTGTTTGTATAAGACTATCTGTTACCTATCTGCCACGCACGGTTTTCTGCTTGTCTCGAAATCGTACAGTGTGTTTTACAGGTCCAAATGCATTTATACCCCAGTAGCTTTTATATTCGGGTATCGATAAATTGACATGTAAATTAAAATTCCAATGTAGGGATGGACATCGTCAATGCTGAATTTGAATTGATTGGTTATGTTTTGCGTTAATGCTGACCGAATCGTTTCTTCAAAAATTATATTCATGATCTGTGAATCGAAGGAGTAACAGAAAATCTGCAAAGATGTTGGAAGTTCCTTTACACAATCTGGGAGTCAAGAATCTCCCCGAAAAGCTTTGTCGTTGGCATGTAACTGCATCGACTGCTGTTGGCACCTTGTTTATTAATTCAACACCTGTTCATACATAGTATATAAGATAAATATATGCAGCTGCTCTTCCATTCCACCATTATGTACTTAGGCTTAGCCAACCGAATTATTTGAATAAAAGAACACCGACAATTTGACAACAGATCAGCACTGACGTGCTGCAACTATTTCACTTGACTACGAAAATATTAACATATTATTACATGGCGACCGTGACAAAAGAGCTAAGGCACTTCGGTTCGTTTTATACCCGCTACCCATAGGGTAGAAGGGTATTATAACTTTGTGCCGGCAGGAAATGTATGCAACAGGTAGAAGAAGGCATCTCCGACCCTATAAAGTATATATATTCTTGATCAGCGTCAACAGGCGAGACGATATAGCCATGTCCGTCTGTCCGTCTGAGTTGCTTTGGCTGACAATCTGGTATATTGTGCCGTCTATGGTATATTTTGAATGCGGTACTATATCGATATACCACATATACCATTTGGTATATTTTTAGTATTTTGCAGTATATTTGGTATATTTTGAGAATAATACCGCAAAATATATTGTTTTTATTCAAAATGGGTAGCGGGTATCTCACAGTCGAGTACACTCGACTGTAGCTTTCTTACTTGTTTTAAACAAAACAAACAACAACAAAAATAATGGCGATATAATCAAAAGACAAATAATTAATTTATTAATTCTACAATTGTCTTGCTGCAGTGAAATGATGAAAACACACAATACACAAATCTTATGTTAAAACATCAAACAAACAAAAGTCGTGCAGTCCACAAAAACTATTTAACGTAGTCGAGTCAAGTGAAAAAAGGTAACAAAACTATGGTGTGCACATCCGCACACTATAGCAGCGAAGGAGTAGCAGACGAGCTACAAAAGAAATCCAAGAAGCTACAATAGCGAATGACCACCAGGCCGACGTTTCAACACCCTGCTCCTGTCGAGCAAAAGACCCGCCAATCATTAATGAGGCAATAGAGGCAGATCCAGCCGCGGGACCAAAGCCCTTGACCATAGAGGAATACAAGGCAAGGACAGCAGCGAGGAGCAGCCACCTAAGAAGAAGCGAGGTGGCTGCCGGGTAAAATTGCTCAGCTTAAGAAGACTGAACATCGAGTTGGTGAAGACGGCAAACAACGAGAAAGACCGACAGCGCTACAAGGAACGCCTTGCAGCCATCAACATTCAACTTAGCGATGCGAAGTAAAGCGGCGGTGCGAAGTAAAGCGGTTTCCGCTGCAACAACAATTGCTAACTTACTAGGGCCCATATTCACAGCTAACACATTATACTCAGTCTTAATCTTAATATAAGTAGAAAATATTGTAAACTTGCTAATTAGCAATTTATGTAAGCTGAGTATAATGAATTCAATCATTAATTAGGAAATGGTATAGAGTTTTAATATAAACAAAAAAAGAAGATATTAATTGTATATTATTCAAGATATATCTATGTCTTAATCTTTACCTAAAATTTTTTTTCACAATGGGGCACCAAGTCAAAAGCGGACGATAACACCGCAAATGTTGTAAATACAGTAGAAGTCGTGGATACAACTGCGATTACATCACTAAATTGTACTTACATGGAATGGCTAAATCTAGCAAAAGCCATAAACAATATTAGAGATGCTTTTGATAAATCATATAAATGCATCAACAAAAACGCTCTGATAAAAACTAAGACGCTTATTTATTGATAACGCAATACAACGCGTTACAAAACCTTATAGTAAAAACAGAGAAAAACTCACTGAAGAACATAAAGTTCAATGCTTAAAAGTTCTCAGTTCATTCGGTAAAGACTACATAATACTAGTGTTAGACACAGTATTATAATAGAAGTACCAACCGAAATATCCAAAATAGCGGAATTCGACGAAAGCCAGCTAAAAGAACTCGACGGGTCACAACCGCAAGAGGATTTGGATATCGAATCCCTAGAAGAGATAAAGACAAATATATTACAATCTGCTACCATAAACATGGCCAATACAGTGGAAGCTCAGAGAGCATACCTTAAACAGGTATCCGCCACATAACCTGAATTCGATGGTAAGAAACTCCATCTAAACAGGTTTGTGACAGCATTAAAGTTGACAGATCTAACTAAGGAGATCAGGAAGCTTTAGCAGTAGAGGTCATCAAGACCAAAATTATTGGACCATTGACGTATAAAGTCGAACATGCGACATCAATACAAGCAATAATTGACATATTGCACACAAACGTAAAGGCGAATCACCTGACGTAATAAAAGCCAAGTTAATGAATGCCCAACAAAAGGAAAAACCGCGTCCCAGTACGCTACCGAAATAGACAACATGCGTAAAGCAGCTCGAAGCAGCTTGCAGAGACTGCGGATTAGACGCCGAAAGTGCCGACAGATTCGGAACAAAAGAGTCGATATCGGCAATGATCAAAAACTGTGCCAATGTGAAATGACCAGCAAATTTAACACAGTCTTATTCTACAGTGGGAATAATAGACAAGGTAATTATAATGCCAACTATCGCGGTAGAGGCAGAAATAATTACAACTAGAATGATAAGCAAGGTTATAACAATAATAACAGAGAAGCTATCGCGGCCGTGGTAAAACAGAGGCGGAGGTAACCGAAGGGGTAACCAAAGCCAAAATAACAATCAAAATCAAAATGTCAATAACAACCGAAACGTGCGTAACGTACAATCAGAAAACAGCCAAACCCCTTAAGCAATCAGCAGTAAAGGTGTTTAAATTGAACCTAAATCTGATTATTTTTATTAAAGCAAAAACTTCAAAACAAACACAGTTCTTACATAATTAATAGACACAGGTGCAGACATTTCATTTGCTAAAAGACAAAGCAAATGAATATAACAACTTAAATTTCAGTAATATATCAAATATTACAGGTATTGGGCAAGGAACCATACAGTCTATAGGAACAATCGATCTTGACCTACGCATTCGGGATGTTCTAGTACCACATGAATTTCATGTAGTACCTGAGAATTTTCCGATACCATGCGATGGCATAATCGGTTTAGATTTCATTAAAAATACAATTGCATATTAGAATTTCAAAGCAATCAAGACTGCTTCATAATAAGACCCAATAACTTCAATAGACATATACAGGCATGCTCCGGTTTTCACTTTTTGAAAACGAAAACGAAAAATTGGTGCTTCCGTTTTCACTTTCACAAGATTTTTTCGAATTGCAAAACGAGAAAATTTGACTTGTCGAAATGAAAAGTAAATGCCTTTTCTATGTTAAATCGGATCTTATTTGCAAAAGGAAAAAAAGTAGTTGACTTATTGGTTTATTGTCGTTCTTTTAAGACCTCTAGAAGATCAATTAGGCTTGTAATTATTTTTAAAACGAGTAATTTCTGACCCCACCTCAAATTTGCAGGCATGCTCCGGTTTTCACTTTTCGTTTTCGTTTTCGTTTTGAAATCGAAAACGAAAAAATTATTCTCCCGTTTTCACTTTCACAAGAGTTTTTCGAATTGCAAAAATTTGACTTGCCAAAATGAAAAGTAAATGCCTTTTTATACCCGCTACCCATAGGGTAGAAGGGTATTATAACTTTGTGCCGGCAGGAAATGTATGTAACAGATAGAAGGAGGCATCTCCGACCCTATAAAGTATATATATTCTTGATCAGCGACAACAGCCGAGACGATCTGGCCATGTCCGTCTGTCCGTCTCTGTGTCTGTGTGTCTGTGTGTCTGTCCGTCCGTCCGTATGAACACCTAGATCTCAGAGACTATAAGAGACAGAGCTATTAAATTTTTTTCGACAGCATTTATTATGTTTGCACGCAGATCAAGTTTGTTTCAAATTTTTGCCACGCCTACTTCCACCTACTTGGTATATACAATAATAAGTATAGTATTTATGATTCCTGAAAATTTAGTTGCGATCAGATAAAATTGTCGAAGTTATTAAAGAAATACTTTTGTATGGGCAAAAACGCCTACTTACTAGGGGTCTAATTTGCTTTGGCCGACAATCTGGTATATTGTGCCGTCTTTGGTATATTTTGAATGCGGTACTATATCGATATACCAAATATACCATTTGGTATATTTTCAGTGTTTTTAGTATATTTGGTATATTTTAATAATGATTGGTATGTTTTGAGAATAATACCGCAAAATATATTGCTTTTATTCAAAATGGGTAGTAGGGTATCTCACAGTCGAGCACACTCGACTGTAGCTTTCTTACTTGTTTTTTTGGTTTGCTTTGTTATGTTTGATATTATTGCTCTACGCTTTAAAGGGTATATCCCACGTGAAACACAAAATAATTTAAAAATCTCGCTTATCCGCGTAGTGTTCTGTTAAGCATTTGGAAATAGCTTTCCAATTCAAGGATGTGTTGTATGATTCCAACACAGTTTTCGCTTCGCCTACTACTTTCATACGTACAGCTAACGTAACTAAGTAGTATCTTTGCGTACGCTCTTGTCCCGTGAACATATTTCTTATTTTAGTTTTAATTTTGATTTGATTATTTAATTTTTTCTTTGTTTTCAAATATTTCTTTTGTTTGACTTTTAGCTTTATGTTTTTTAATAAATTCAATTTTCATTTTCTTTTTTCGTTATGTTATTTTCTTTGCTTGTTGCTTGTTTTGCTTTTTCACATTTGTATTTGTATTTAATATTTCTTTAATCACTTAATCACTATGCTTACGCTAAAAGATACATCCGGTGAATCTCCCACGACGGTCCTCTGGGTAAATCCTTTTTATCGTATGGCGACAGCGACTTGCGGATTACTAGGGTCCCTCGGTGACACTTTCTTCGTGGTGTCCTGCGGACGGGCACAACAGGACGTCAGCGGCAAGGTTTTATTTGGACCTCGTTCGATTTTTCGCGGCACCGTTTTATACCCGCTACCCATAGGGTAGAAGGGTATTATAACTTTGTGCCGGCAGGAAATGTATGTAACAGGTAGAAGGAGGCATCTCCGACCGTATAAAGTATATATATTCTTGATCAGCGTCAACAGCCGAGACGATATAGCCATGTCCGTCTGTCCGTCCGTCCGTCTGTCCGTCTGTCCGTATGAACACCTAGATCTCAGAGACTATAAAAGATAGAGCTATAATTTTTTCGACAGCATTTGTTATGTTTGCACGCAGATCAAGTTTGTTTCAAATTTTTGCCACGCCCACTTCCGCCCCCGCAAATCAAAAAATCGAATAACAAGCGTAATTGTAAAGCTAGAATTACGAATTTTGGTATATACAATAATAACTATAGCATTTATGATTGCTGAAAATTTGGTTGCGATCAGATAAAAATTGTAGAAGTTATTAAAGAAATAGTTTTGTATGGGCAAAAACGCTTTCTATGTATGTGTTGTATGTATGCGTATACGTATACATGCTCGCCTCTATATTTGTATCTGTATGCAAGAGGCACTGCGATAGCTCTATTGGTAGAGTGCAAGCATATTACTGTTGCGGTAGTCGAGGGACTCGGGTTCGAGCCCGCTCGGGGAACAAAATTATTTTTATACCCGCTACCCATAGGGTAGAAGGGTATTATAACTTTGTGCCGGCAGGAAATGTATGTAACAGGTAGAAGGAGGCATCTCCGACCCTATAAAGTATATATATTCTTGATCAGCGTCAACAGCCGAGACGATATAGCCATGTCCGTCTGTCCGTCTGTGTGTCTGTCCGTCTGTCCGTCTGTCCGTATGAAACACTGGATCTCAGAGACTATAAGAGATAGAGCTATAATTTTTTCGACAGCATTTGTTATGTTTGCACGCAGATCAAGTTTGTTTCAAATTTTTGCCACGCCCACTTCCGCCCCCGCAAATCAAAAAATCGAATAACAAGCGTAATTTTAAAGCTAGAGCTCCGAATTTTGGTATATACAATAATAACTATAGTATTTATGATTTCTGAAATTTTGGTTGCGATCAGAATTGTCGAAGTTATTAAAGAAATACTTTTGTATGGGCAAAAACGCCTACTTACTAGGGGTCTTAGTTGCTTTGGCTGACAATCTGGTATATTGTGCTGTCTATGGTATATTTTGAATACGGTACTATGTCGATATACCAAATATACCATTCGGTATATTTTAGTATTTTTGCAGTATATTTGGTATATTTTGAGAAAATACCGCAAAATATATTTCTTTTATTCAAAATGGGTAGCGGGTATCTCACAGTCGAGTACACTCGACTGTAGCTTTCTTACTTGTTCTATATTAAATCGGATCTTATTTGCAAAAGGAAAAAAAGTAGTTGACTCATTGGTTTATTGTCGTTCTTTTAAGACCGCCAGCAGATCAATTAGGCTTGTAATTATTTTTAAAACGACTAATTTCTGACCCCACCTCAAATTTGGATATCAAATTTTGCCGTCGGCAACAACAATTTTCGTTTTGGTAAGCGACCGATAGGTCCGACACCATGAGTTATCGCCTAAGCTGCCATACTTTCGATAGAATGAAAAAGCAAGTTAAAAATACTTGTATAATCAAACGGATGGCGATAAATTTGTTGAAGTTGGGTAAAATATGTTTTTTAAAAATTAATTAATTTAATTTAATTAGTTATGTGCTAAAAGTGTATAAAAAAAATTGTTGGAATAACCGGAATGAAATGCATTAAAAAGGTGGCATCCCCATTTTTTGTGGGAAACAGCTGATTGCCGTTCAACTGATTTTTTTAAAGAAAGTTTCAAATCTTTCTTTGCAAAAGACAAAAGGCAAATATATTTCATTCAGGGAAAGCATAATTATTTATATGCAGGATAAAAATCCTTATGTGAGTTCAATCCACGCACGAAATTGGACATACAAAAGACATTTTTCGCGTTGTTTACTTTAACCAAAACACAAGTCAGCTGTTTTAGCAGTAAAAATGAAACTTTCCGATAGCAAAACGATGACCAAAACGTGTGAAAACCGGAGCACCTAAAACGAAAATCTCGGGTTTGGTCCCAAAACGAAAACGAAAAGTGAAAACCGGAGCATGCCTGTTGGATATCAAATTTTGCCGTAGGCAACAACAATTTTCGTTTTGGTGAGCGACCGATAAGTCCGACACCATGAGTTATCGCCTAAGCTGCCATACTTTTGATAGAATGAAAAAGCAAGTTAAAAATACTTGTATAATCAAACGGATGGCGATAAATTTGTTGAAGTTGGGTAAAATATGTTTTTAAAAATTAATTAATTTAATTTAATTAGTTATGTGCTAAAATGTATAAAAAATTGTTGGAAACACCGGAATGAAATACATTGAAAAGCTGGCATCCCCATTTTTGTGGGAAACAGCTGATTGCCGTTCAACTGATTTCAACTGAAAGTTTCAAATCGTTCTTTGCAAAAAGACAAAAGGGAAATATAATTCATTCAGGGAAGCTTAAATAAATTATGCAGGATAAAAAATCCTTATGTGAGTTCAATCCACGCACGAAATTGGACTTACAAAAGACATTTTTCGCGTTGTTTACTTTTACCCAAAACACAAGTCAGCTGTTTTAGCAGTAAAAATGAAACGTTCCGATAGAAAAACGATGACCAAAAACGTGTGAAAACCGGAGCACCTAAAACGAAAATCTCGGTTTTGGTCCCAAAACGAAAACGAAAACCGAAAGTGAAAACCGGAGCATGCCTGATAAATATTCCAATTTTACACAACTTATTGCCAGCTAGATGCGAAGTAATTAGACAAGTCAATTTACTCACTAGCGAAAAACGGTTGTAATACCAAATCAGTAGCTACAACCGGGCATAATAATGGCAAGCACAATTGTCGATAGCGAAAACTCATTGATTCGTATTATAAATACAAATATCATACTAAAGTCGCCATAATAGAAGGCGCAAAAGATCAAATGCGAATCATTGGAAGACTATGACATTTGTGAGAGGGGTTGAGAGGAATTAATAGGCCTTCGAGTGTATTTGTAGGTTTATTTGGATAATTGAGTTGATGTGTTTTAACATTTTAAAATTATAATATTTTCCGGTAACTTGCTTCTTGCTCGAGTGCGTGCTTACAACTACTCGTATTGATTATCGATATTTATTTAAGTATTTTTAGCAAATATCGCGATACCAATACTGCTTGCAGTATCGATACCGATAACTAATAACTTATGAACACTGGCTAATTTATCCGTTGTTCCCAGTCGGCCTCTCCTGACACATCGACGCGTCCTCGCAAGATTTGGGGGTGGTTCATACTCAAAATCCTCATCGTCATCTTGCTCATTCGATGGCAACTCGCACCAGCGCTTCATCTTGTCGTACGAATAGACAGATTTGTAATGTTTCTGCGTTCGTTGAGCATGTGGCAGATCTTCGACTAGATATCTGTCATTTGGCAGCACTTTGGTGATAATAAAAGAACCTTTATATCGAGGCTCCAATTTGCGGGAGGTGCCCGTGCTAAACGGCTCATTCTCGACCAAAATAAGATCATCTAGTTTGTATACTGTTGGTGTAGAATGTCTGGCATCCTAACGTTTCTTCGCAGCAGCTCGATGATCGTTGACTGTAGTCGCAGCATCTCTTCTTAGTTTGTTTAACTCTGCATCTGGTAACATCGTTTGGTCATGACCTTGGATTACGTTCGTCAATATATTTTTGAGAATATCTCGAGGCTCATAACCATAAAGGAGCTGAAATGGGGAACATTTAGTTGTACTATTTACCATTGTATTAATGCTCCACTGAATTCTGAGTTCGCATGTTCTCATCCCATCGCTTCTCATTTTCATTAGAAGGCAATAACATAGGCAATATAATTCGGTTCGCTCGCTCTGCATGACCATTGGCTTGTGGTGTCCTAACAGCATTAAGTATGTGCTTTACGTTGTTTGACTTGCAGTACTTTTCAAAATCTTTCGATGTAAAGGTTGTTCCACGATCTGTTACGATTCGCTCTGGCATTCCCAAATAGCTTGTTACATCTTGCAGGATATCCAGGACGTGTTTACTTGCGGTACTCTTCACCGCTCGTACTATGGTGAATTTTGTGAAGGCATCGACGATTACAAGAATATGCTCATTTCGTTTAGAACTTTTAGGAAAAGGTCCTAGGTGATCCATGTGTATGGTGGAAAAGGGAATCGGATTGATTGGATTGTAGTGGTACTGACCTTCCTGTCTTCCACCTGGTATTTTGTAAAGTGCGCAGCCTACGCATGCTTTTATATAGCTCTTAACAAAGTTACGCATTCGCGGGAACCAAAACAAATTCAGAATTCGAGCCATCGTCTTGTCTGTGCTCATATGGGCGTCCTTCTCATGACATTCGTGTAAAATATGAATTCTTAACAGCTTTGGCACAACCCACAACAACTTTTCTTTGTACTTTCGGAAGAGGCGGACATGCTCTATAAGATATTCGTCTATGTCAAATTCTTGAATACGCAGCCACCATCTAGCAATCCGGGGTATAAGCTCTCGTTTCTCCATTGACGTTTTCAGTGCATAAAATCTGTAACAACTTTCAGCTTTTACCATATACGTAGTATTTAAATCGCTCAACGATTCCACAACAGCTAAAGCTTCAAGCTCGTAACTGTGGAAGTTCTTCTCCGGTTTGGAAGTAGCTCGGCTAAAATAGGCAATTGGCTTTAACTGGTTCTCTTCATGTTGTAGCAATACTCCTGCCAAACCAATGGCACTGGCATCTGTATGAAGTTCATGATCAGCATCTAAACGGTAACTAGTGAGTACTGGGTTTGATATCAGGCATCTCTTTAACTCGTCAAATGCATCGTGTTGTGCTGGCTTCCACATGAATTTCTGTTCCTTGCGCAATAGAAAACGCAATGGATCTGAGATGATAGCATATGCAGCTACGAATTTTCGAAAATAACCAGTGAGACCCAGGAACTTTCTCACATCGGTTACATTGGTGGGATTCGGAAACATTCTAATGGCATTCGTCTTAATATCCCCAGGGCTAATGTCGTCTGCATGTATTTGGTTACCATGAAATGTGATTGACTGCTTGTATAGTTCACATTTATCCATGTTTAAAGTCAATCCACACTCATGCAAAACTTTAAGGAATCGCTCTAGCTTCTCATACATTTCGCTAAAAGTATGGCTACCAATAAGGATGTCATCCATGTAGTGTATCATATCGTCTTTGTACACTCTCCTCTGTAATTCTGCCATAAGTCGATTAAAACGGCAGGTGCGTTTTTAATCCAAATGGAAGTCGCTTGAATTCATATAATCCATCGGTGGTGATAAATACTGTGAATTTCCTGCTCTCTGGGGCTATTTCAATCTGGTAATAGCCACTTTTAAGGTCCAGGGATGAAAAGTACTTATATCGTTTTGCCTTCTGCAGGCGCTCTTCAATGTTCGGTACTGGGAAATTTTCCTTCTTGATCAACTTGTTCAGACGTCTGTAATCGACATATATTCGATCACTACCATTCGGCTTTTGATGAGCACTATCGGGCTGGCGTACTCTGATGTGAATAACGTTATAATATCCTGCTCCAACAACTCGTTGACCATTTTGCGAACAACTTCCTTCTTTGGTTCGGAAACTCGATAAGGCGCTTGAGAAACTGTCTGACCGCTCTCAACAATTATATGGGCTTGGACTAAATTTGTTTTTCTGATGTCTTGCAATCCTGTAGAGAAAACGTTGGGGAACCTTTCCAGCAAATTACGTATTTTGCCTCTTTCCTGATGATTCTGAAAATTGATCAAAAGTTTGTCTATAGCATTGCCGATTGGAATTAACTGCTGATGAACTGCTCGCTTAACTTCTGCGACATGTGGCTCAAGGCTTAGCGTGAGATGAGCGCTAATGATAACATCTTGTCCCAATAGGAAATCCTCCTGTAATAGGTCGTCGTCTGCTACATATACTTTGGCTGTGACCACTTTTCCTTCGATGTCCATGTCCACAATGATCGCTTCTGTGAGGATACATGAACCCCCGCAAATGCCTCTTAGTTGCATAGAACATTTGTGGCGTTCAGCGTTGATTTTCTTGGCAACAGATTAGCGCATGATACTAGCCTGGCTACCTGTATCAATGAAGGCGCTATACTCGTGTGAATTTATCAAGATTTTTCTGATGAAAAGTTTGTCATGATTGGTGGCTCTTAAACGCATTGTATTCGCGGAATGACAAGCTCCGTTTGGCTCATGAAATTTGTTGCATTTATTACAGCGCAGCTTTTCTTTCCTTTGTGCACGAATTAGCAAGCTGTCCCAACTCTCCGCAGTTGTAACACTTCAGGGTTTCCCTTGATTTTGATGACTTTACATCGCTGTCCTGCTTTTGCTCGAAGTTGCTGGTTTTGGTAAGAATTCTTTTTAGTTGTACTCGGTCGACCTCTGTGTACAAAATAAGATTCAGCTGCATCACGAAGTTGCTTCATTGACGAGAAGTGAATCGCTGCAATACTGTTTTGCAGTTCTCGGTGCTGTAGTCCTGATCTTACATATCTAATAATAGCGGCTTCGCTTATCTGATACCGCACCCCAAGGGCGGACATCCTGAAACAGAACTCCTTGACCGTCTCCTTTGATCGTCTGGTTGCATTTGCCATAGTAAAATGAACTTTTGCTTCGTCTGGGTTTGCTCCGAACTCATCCTGTATAGCTTCCGCAAAACTATTCCATGTCGTGTGGAGAATAGGTGAGGAATCGAGCCACATCTTGGCTGGTCCCTTTAGTCGTGTGTATATTGCGAGTAACACAAATTTCTCGTCCCATTGATACGCATCAACCAGTTTGATGACTCGATCAATGAACTGGTTTACGGAAATGGCGTTCTCATCACTTGGATCAAACTCCGGCAATGTGTTTGCAATTTCTTTCACCGATGCTTGTCTCATGACCTGTCCAATGTGTCTGTTATCATTGTTGATATTTTCGGGTTCCACTTCAATGATTTGCTGCTGTTGATTGTTTGCCATTGATGCTTCTGCATTTTGCCTTTGCATTGCGACTAGCTAACCCATCATATTCGTCAATGCTTTCATTTCATTTTGCAATTGTGAAATTGCCGCTGATGGTGACGTCATCGCTTCTTCTTGCTGCGTAGAAAGCCCAGCCGTTACTGCCATCTCTACTTCTTCCGATTGCTCAAATTCTATTAATCTTAGAATTAATTCAGCTCGGGTGCCTGAGCATGACAAATTTCTAGCTCGTAGCAGGTACCTTAGCTCGTCTACTTTGAGTCCATCTATTTTCGTAATTTTTCCAAATTCGATCGTCTCTCTGACTTTGCTTTTACTTATTGCGCAATTCCCGTTGCATGTGTGCAAGCGAAACAACTGCTAAGTATTTCACAACGTTGGCGTCTGTTTGCGAATTTCACCACAACTTTTCGTATACACATGTATGTATGTACATACATATGTCTTCAAGTTCACACAGATTTCTGAAATCGTCTCTTGCTTCCACAGGTTCACTAAGACTCCTGATCTCTCTATGTTGAATTCGTCTGCCGCGTGGAAAGGAACACATCCGTAATTTGCAATATACGCTGTCACATAGACCTTTGGGAACACATCCCATTACAAACTTTCCACGCCGACAATTCTTCTTGCTTTTTGTGAATTTTCAGCACCACTTCTTCGTTTCACACATCCAACCTCAAGAATCCCACTTCTGAACTGTGAGAGGGGTTGAGAGGAATTAATAGGCCTTCGAGTGTATTTGTAGGTTTATTTGGATAATTGAGTTGATGTGTTTTAACATTTTAAAATTATAATATTTTCCGGTAACTTGCTTCTTGCTCGAGTGCGTGCTTACAACTACTCGTATTGATTATCGATATTTATTTAAGTATTTTTAGCAAATATCGCGATACCAATACTGCATGCAGTATCGATACCGATAACTAATAACTTATGAACACTGGCTAATTTATCCGTTGTTCACACATTTGTACAACACCATTAGAAAATAATAATAGAACCAAAAAATCTTTAAACAATTGAGATTTCCTAAACAGTTTAATACAGTACTAACTAATTTATGCACCGAATTTAGCGATATATTTGGTTTAGAAATAGAACCAATATCAGCTAACAATTTTACAAACAAAAGCTCAGATTAGGAGATAAAACACAGGTCTGTATAAAACTATCGTATGGCAGATAGCCAAACACCAGAAATCGCTAGACAAGTTAATAAATTAATAGATGATGGAATTGTTGAACCATCAATGTAAGAATATAATAGTCCATTACTTTTGGTTTCAAAGAAACCACTTCCGAATTCAGCGGAAAAATGATGGCGATTAGCAGTAGACTTTCGTCAAATAAATAAGAAACTATTATCAGACAAATTTCCACTTCTAAGAATAGAAGATATTCTTGATCAATTAGGAAGAGCAAAATATTTTTCATGTCTCGACTTAATGTCAGGATTCCATTATATGGAATCAGAAAAAAGTATAGAGCTATAACATCATTTTCAACAGCAAACGGCTCATACGCGACTACCATACTGACTGAAAGTAGCAAAAGAAAAACATATGCTCAAAAATTCAACAAATGTATTCGAGCTATGTAGTCAACATAATCTGAAACTACATCCTGGGAAATGTTCTTTCTTTATGAAAGAAGTCACATATTTGAGTCACAAATGTACCGATAAAGGTATACTCCCAGATGACACCAAATATGAAGTTATAGATAAATATCCTATACCAAAAGATGCAGACAGTGCTAGACGTTTCGTAGCCTTCTGTAACTATTACAGTCGTTTCATTAAAAATTTTTCTAATCGCTCACGCCACTTAACGAGGCTTTGTAAAAAAATGTCCAATTCGAATGGACAGCAGAATGCAATAATGCATTCGAATATTTAAAAAGGAATTAATGAAACCAACAATATTGCAGTACCCAGAGTTCAGCAAAGAATTTTTCATAACAACCGATGCTAGTAAACACGCATGCGGAGCGGTACTTACACAAGACCACAATGGTCAACAACTTCCAGTGGCATATGCTTCAAGAATGTTCACTCAAGGTGAAAGTAATAGGTCCACTACAGAACAAGAATTAGCGGCCATTCATTGGGCCATAAATCTTTTCGACAATACATAACAATACATATAATGCAAGCATTTCATGGTAAAAGCGATCATATCTATTCTCTATGAAAAATCCGAGTTCCAAACTCACTCGCATAAGGCTGGACTTAGAAGAGTATGACTTTACTGTAGAATATCTTAAGGCGAAAGATAACCATATTGCGGACGCCTTGTCAAGCATATCAATAAAAAAATGAAAATAATTAATAGAGAAATATTAAAAGTAACTGCTAGATCAAAAGCTGAACAGGAAAATTACTGCAAAGAAGAAACAAGGGTCAAAACACAAAATAAAAATGACCAAATTATAGAAAAGCCCAAAGTCTATGAAGTTGTCAACAATAATGACACGAAAAACATGTTTTAATCAAAATAGATAATTACATGTGTTTATTAAAACGAGGAAAAACAATTGTTTCACGCTTTGATATTAATGACTTGTATTCTAATGAAACATTTGATCTAAATCAATTCTTTCAAAGGCTTATTTCAAAAGCCGGAATGTATAAAATAACAAAAATGTGAATATCACCAAGTGAACAAATATTTGAATTTGTACCACTAAATGAATTTAAAACAAAGGGCAATCGAGTACTCGAAAAAGTAGAACCAGCTGTTCTACAAAAGGTGATAATCATAGAAAAAACGACGAAGCTCAAATTAAGGAAATTTTGACAAAATTCCATGATGATCCTATAGAAGGGAGCCACACTGCAGTGTACCAGTGTACCATTGCACTGGTATTGCGCGAACCCAGTTAAAAATCAAAAGATTTTTTATTGGCCACAAATGACGAACACAATATCAAAGTACGTAAAGACTTGTTTGAAATGCCAACAAGCCAAAACAACAATACATACCAAAATACCATTAACATTGACACCAACGCAAGCAACAGCATGTGATACCGTTTAATTGATACCATTGGTCCATTACCGAAATCGGAAGACGGAAATGAGAGAAGGAAATATATGCGATCTAACTAAGTTTTTAGTCACTACTCCCACATTGGGTTAGCCAACCATTTATGATGGCGTTGCTAGATCCACGATTGGGCGCTAAAAATCCTAAGAATAGTCAGCCCCGGATGTGAGAAGACGGTTGCAAATATCATTCACGACCATCTTGCGTGCAAGCATACAGCGGAGCGGGACCCTTTGAACCCTTAGCTCTTTCGGGATTGTGGGTGGGTTTTGGGTATGCTTTACACGAAGCCACGAAAACTTTATTGTTATAGAGTCTCTCCTGATTCTAAAAAACAAACACATGAGTCGATCCTCTTGTCAATAATCTTAATCCGACTCGAATCTATAATACAACTCGATCGGAGTACTACCAATATCTAATCAAAATAAAACAAATGCAGGCACACTGTTGAAATTCGGACAAAATTTAAGAAAAGCAGGGTGGTCTTATAAGATGTTATCTGCCACACCCTGGTCTATACCCACCCTACCATGGTCATAAGAAGAAACGGTTTCTTTATGATCCCAAAACTATTCTACAACTCCCCTTTTAATTTATGCTCCCATGTCTCCGGAAATCAGAACAAACTTAGAATTGCATTTTCAAAGTCCAAGGACTCAAATTAAGCATACATATTTATTTATTACCAGAAACAAAACCATTTGCTCAAAAATAATTAGAATTATAATGGTATTATTATTTCCATTTTTTGTTTATAGGGTAACTCTAAATCGGCAGTTGTTTTAATTCAATACAATATATTCATTTTTATTAGCAACTGCTACTACTCATTTACAATAACATCTAAGAAGAAGAGGATGTAAAACAAATAATATTTACTAAACAAACAATACTTAATAAGCAAACAAAATTTTGGCATCTATTTTTATGCGCGCTTTAGCATAACCATTCATGAGGTTGTTATAAATGTTTAAATGTACCGATATGTATTTCTTTTAAATTTACTATTTTAACAATAATTAATAAGCAAACAAAATTTTGACATCTATTTTTTATGCGCGCTTTAGCAAAACCAGATTCATGAGGTTGTTATAAATGTTTAAATGTACCGATATGTATTTCTTTTAAATTTACTATTTTTACTTAAATATTTTTCTTTTCTTCTCAATCATTTTTTATTTTTAATATTTATTTTTATTTTATTTTATTGAAAAACATTTTTTTTTAAATTAAATATTATAAATTAATATTCATTTTATTTATTGATTTTTAATATCTTAACCACTTTTTATTTAGTTTGTATCTATTATTACATCATGTTTATTTTTTTTATATTTAATTATTTTTCAATATTTTAATCATATTTAAAAAATTGTATTTTATTTATTTTTATTTATTTTTTTTAATATTTTTACTCATATTTAATATTTATTTTATTGTATTTATTTTTAAATCATATTTATTATTTAATTTTTATTTATTTAATTTTCTATTTTATTTATCAAAATTTAATTGGCTTCTATTTATTTGTTTTTAATTATTTTTCTGTATTTTATTTATCGTATATTATATTGATTTTTATTTATTTAATTTTAAATCATATTTAAACCACCAAAATCAGTTCTAAAAGGTATAGGCCTGACCCAAAAGTTAGGGTATCAGCCGACAGCTCATATGCTGTTTGGGAGCTTTCGCAACTCCGAAGAAGTATGAAAAATACAATGCAAGCAAAACTGTGGGCAGCTGCTGCGTGGGCGAACAGGCATTAATATATGTATGTATGTATGTATGTGACTACATACGTACGAATCTTTATGTTATCAGAACTTCATTTATGTATTTTATTCGGACACTTGACTTCTAACTTACCAGACAGAACTCCACGACGAAGGCCTTCATGATGTTGTTGCTGTTGGTGATGATGATGTTAAGAATTTGTTGTTTGTTTGTTGTTGTTACCTTATAGGGTATACTTTCATATGTTTGTTCACACACACACATTGTTCTAATTATTGTTGTTTTGTTGCACAGGGTTTTGTTGTAGTTTTTATTGTGGTATAAGATTGTATTTTTCATTATTATTTCTTTATATATTTTTAATTATTTTGTGTTTCACGTGGGATATACCCTTTAAAACCTAGAGCAATAATAGCAAACATAACAAAGCAAACCAAAACAAGTAAGAAAGCTACAGTCGAGTGTGCTCGACTGTGAGATACCCGCTACCCATTTTTAATAAAGGCAAAATATTGCGGTATCATTTTCAAAATATACCAAATATACTGCAAAATACTAAAAGTATACCAAATGGTATACTTGGTATATCGATATAGTACACAATTCAAAATATACCATAGACGACACAATATACCAGATTGTCAGCCAAAGTAACTAAGACCCCTTGTAAGTAGGCGTTTTTGCCCATACAAAGTATTTCTTTAATAACTTCAACAATTTTCGTCTGATCGTAACTAAATTTTCAGCAATCATAACTACTATAGAATTTATTGTATATACCAAAATTCGCAAGTCTAGCTTTAAATTTACGCTTGTTATTTGATTTGCGGGTGCGGAAGCTCTATCTCTTTTAGTCTCTGAGATCGGACATGGCTATATCGTCTCGGCTGTTGACACTGATCAAGAATATATACTTTATAGGGTCGGAGATGCCTCCTTCTACCTGTTACATACATTTCCTGCCGGCATAAAGTTATAATACCCTTCTACCCTATGGGTAGCGGGTATAAAAAATAGCGCAAAAAAAAAAAGTGCCAAATCACAATTGAAATTTCTCTTTTCTTTTCGTCTTTTAATGACTTCTAATTTATATGTATGGCAACTAAATTATTTGATTTTTAAAGGCAAATGCAAATCTATGCAAATTTATTTGGGCTTTTACCCCTTTTACTATTGCCTCTGCGCACAACTATTGTATGACCTTTTAACTTTTAACAATCTTATTTTGGTCATACTATTATTCACAAACTTGCACTACACTGACACTGGCAGTGGCACTGTTGGACTGCTGCTGCTGCTGCTGCTAAGTGGAGATAGCGAACAAGAGAAGCGGCGAACAAGTGAATCGGCGATTATGGTATAAGAGCCTTGCGCGGCTCGGCACAGTGGTGCAAGAGTGATCTGCCCAGAGATGCACTTCACTTCACTGTTGTTGTCTGTTGGTTCTGCAGGCGGCAGACCAAAATTACGTGTCTATCCGTATTATTTAAAAGAAAATAATGACGGTTTAGAACAATTTTCACAATCTACATATGAAGAAAAATACGAAGTTAGGACCAACGTAAAATTTGATTATTTCATAGAAATAATTGCCTTCGCTTAACAAGCGTAACGAGCTGGTTTATTTATTTTGCTCAAAGCAAAAAAGCATCGATGGATGCTGATGATGTTGACAGATTAGTTTTGTCTTTTCTGGTGATGCATGTTTTAATAAAATTTTTTTTGTTTTGAAAACACCATCAACCCAGAATTTGTGCATCCGTCTCTGATCGTAGTCAAATAAAAAGAATGAGAGCTGTCGTTGCCAAAGTGACAAAGCTCGTCTCCTTTTCCTACGATCTTTCGCTAGACAACTCACCACGGAGGGAAATTTATTTTGCAGAGGTGTATTGTCCCTTTATCGTGCAATGGTTTGTGTCTCCGCTAACTTTGAGCGGCAAATTTAAAATCTCAATTTTTTCATTTGCGACCATTACAGACACCGGAGCCAACATTAGTTGCATTGGATCGTCGCTAGACAATTTTTCTGATCTACCAAATTTTAAACCCATCAAATCGCAAGTGCGTACCGCAGATGCCAAACCACATCAGGTACTCGGAATTCAGAGAGTGAGCATGCAATATAAGAAGCAGCAAGAAGATATTGACTTGTATGTCATACGTTCTATAGCTCAGCGATTAATTCTTGGCATAGATTTTTGGCGTATTTTGCATTGGCACCTGGAATTATTAGCTCTATTTCTGAAGAAGAAACTAAAAATATTTAACTTGAAGATCATTATACATTGTCCGAATTACAATCACGTCAGCTGGAAGCGGCAAAGCATTATTTCCGAATTTCGAAAAACAAGGTCTCGGATGTACTGCGTTAATTAAACATCATATAGATTTTTCTGATGCTAAAGCGGTGAAGCAACGAAACTATCTAATTAGTCCAGCTGTAGAGAAGTTGATGTACAAGGATATTGAGCATATGTTAGAGGAGTCATTGATCGTCACAGTCAGCATGGAGCTCACCTATTCGTCTTGTGGTGAAATATTTGGTTTCCGATTATGTTTCGATGCGCGAAAACTTAACGAAGTAACGAAAAGGATGCTTATCCCCTACAGAGCATTGAAGGAATATTCTCTCGTTTACCAAAAGCCAACTTAATTACGAAGTTGGATCTTAAAAACGCTTATTGGCAAATTGAGTTGTCTGATGAAGCCAAACCGTTAACAGCTTTTACTGTTCCTGGTCGTTCTCTTTTCAGTTTACAGTCATGCCTTTTGGGTTATGTAATGCTCCATCCACAATGTGTCGATTGATGGATGATTTAATTCCACCAGACTTACGTTATTGTGTTTTGGTTATCTTGATGACTTATGTATTGTTTCAGGAGATTTTGAGTCACATTTGGCAGTATTAGTGCGTATAGATGATCAATTTAAAAAGGCTAATCTCACATTAAATATTTCAAAAGCAAATTTTGTGTTACAACAGTAAACTATTTAGGATACGTTATTGGAAGCGATGGAATTTCTCCAGATCCAGAGAAAATACCCTGTGTCCAAAATTGGCCAACGCCCAAAAACTTAAAACAAGTACGAGGTTTCCTTTGAGTTTGCGGATGGTACCGATGCTTCATACAAAATTTTGCGGAAATTACCTTTTCCATCACTGAAGTGTTGTCTACTAAGAAAACCTTTAATTGGACCCAGGCAGCTCAGTCTGCAATGGATACATTAAAAATCTTTTAACATCAGCCCCGGTTTTGCAAAATGCCGATTTTAGTCGGAAATTTTATGTGCATTGCGATGCTAGTGATTATGGAATTGGAGCGGTGCTCATTCAACTGGCGACTTCTGGAGAAGGAAAACCTATAGCATACATGCCAAAGAAATTATCTAAATCTCAGCCTAACTATCGTGTCACGGAAAGAGAATGTTTAGCAGTCATTTTAGCAGTAGAGAAATTCAGATGTTACCTTGAATTACAGCCCTTTGAGATAATCACTGATCATTCTAGCCTCGTCTGGCTTATGAGACAGCAAAATGTATCTGGTCGATTAGCTTGTTGGATTTTTCGATTACAGTCTTTAAATTCACAATTTCTCATCGGAAAGGAAAAGATCATATTATTCCTGACGCGTTGTCACGGATATGTGAAGGTGATATAGATAGTTTAGAACTTGTGGGACCGGAAATCGATTTAGAATCGTCAGCGTTTCTCGAACCTGATTATTATACCCGCTACCCATAGGGTAGAAGGGTATTATAACTTTGTGCCGACAGGAAATGTATGTAACAGGTAGAAGGAGGCATCTCCGACCCTATAAAGTATATATATTCTTGATCAGCGTCAACAGCCGAGACGATATAGCCATGTCCGTCTGTCCGTCTGTCCGTCTGTGTGTGTGTCCGTCTGTGTGTCTGTCCGTCTGTCCGTATGAACACCTAGATCTCAGAGACTATAAGAGATAGAGCTATATTTTTTCGACAGCATTTATTATGTTTGCACGCAGATCAAGTTTGTTTCAAATTTTGCCACGCCCACTTCCGCCCCCACAAATCAAAAAATCGAATAACAAGCGTAACTTTAAAGTTAACGAAGTAACGAAAAAGGATGCTTATCCCCTACAGAGCATTGAAGGAATATTCTCTCGTTTACCAAAAGCCAACTTAATTACGAAGTTGGATCTTAAAAACGCTTATTGGCAAATTGAGTTGTCTGATGAAGCCAAACCGTTAACAGCTTTTACTGTTCCTGGTCGTTCTCTTTTCAGTTTACAGTCATGCCTTTTGGGTTATGTAATGCTCCATCCACAATGTGTCGATTGATGGATGATTTAATTCCACCAGACTTACGTTATTGTGTTTTTGGTTATCTTGATGACTTATGTATTGTTTCAGGAGATTTTGAGTCACATTTGGCAGTATTAGTGCGTATAGATGATCAATTTAAAAAGGCTAATCTCACATTAAATATTTCAAAAGCAAATTTTGTGTTACAACAGTAAACTATTTAGGATACGTTATTGGAAGCGATGGAATTTCTCCAGATCCAGAGAAAATACCCTGTGTCCAAAATTGGCCAACGCCCAAAAACTTAAAACAAGTACGAGGTTTCCTTGGAGTTTGCGGATGGTACCGATGCTTCATACAAAATTTTGCGGAAATTACCTTTTCCATCACTGAAGTGTTGTCTACTAAGAAAACCTTTAATTGGACCCAGGCAGCTCAGTCTGCAATGGATACATTAAAAATCTTTTAACATCAGCCCCGGTTTTGCAAAATGCCGATTTTAGTCGGAAATTTTATGTGCATTGCGATGCTAGTGATTATGGAATTGAGCGGTGCTCATTCAACTGGCGACTTCTGGAGAAGGAAAACCTATAGCATACATGCCAAAGAAATTATCTAAATCTCAGCCTAACTATCGTGTCACGGAAAGAGAATGTTTAGCAGTCATTTTAGCAGTAGAGAAATTCAGATGTTACCTTGAATTACAGCCCTTTGAGATAATCACTGATCATTCTAGCCTCGTCTGGCTTATGAGACAGCAAAATGTATCTGGTCGATTAGCTTGTTGGATTTTTCGATTACAGTCTTTAAATTCACAATTTCTCATCGGAAAGGAAAAGATCATATTATTCTGACGCGTTGTCACGGATATGTGAAGGTGATATAGATAGTTTAGAACTTGTGGGACCGGAAATCGATTTAGAATCGTCAGCGTTTCTCGAACCTGATTATTATACCCGCTACCCATAGGGTAGAAGGGTATTATAACTTTGTGCCGACAGGAAATGTATGTAACAGGTAGAAGGAGGCATCTCCGACCCTATAAAGTATATATATTCTTGATCAGCGTCAACAGCCGAGACGATATAGCCATGTCCGTCTGTCCGTCTGTCCGTCTGTGTGTGTGTCCGTCTGTGTGTCTGTCCGTCTGTCCGTATGAACACCTAGATCTCAGAGACTATAAGAGATAGAGCTATATTTTTTTCGACAGCATTTATTATGTTTGCACGCAGATCAAGTTTGTTTCAAATTTTGCCACGCCCACTTCCGCCCCACAAATCAAAACAAGTAAGAAAGCTACAGTCGAGTGTGCTCGATCAGAAATACCCGCTACCCATTTTGAATAAAAGCAAAATATTGCGGTAATAATCTCAAAATATTAAAAATAAATATGCATGTATTTTCGTTTGGGATTTGAACTCAAGCACCACCGACCGGGTGGTTAAAAAAAAAAGTTTGTACTTCAAGCGGGTTCGAACCCGGGCACCACAACATGCGCGGCTTGCACTCTACCACCTGAGCTATCGCATTGCTTAAGAACCCTATGCATACAGATGCTAATATAGATGAGCATGTATATACGTATACGCATACATACAATACATACATATAAGGCGTTTTTGCCCATACAATAGTATTTCTTTATTGTTTATAATTATTTATTTATAATTATTATTTATAATTATTTATTTATAATTATTATTTATAATTATTTATTTATAATTATTATTTATAATTGTTGAAAATACGATAAAAAAAATTTGTACCCCGAGCGGGCTCGAACTCGAGTTCCCGAGTACCTCGAGTACCACATCATATTGGGCTTGCACTCTACCAACAGAGCTATCGCATTGCCCTATGCATACAGATACAAATATAGAGGCGAACATGTATATACGTATACGCATACATACAACACACACATAGAAGGCGTTTTTGCCCATACAAAACTATTTCTTTAATAACTTAAACAATTTTTATCTGATCGCAACCAAATTTTCAGGAATCATAACTACTATAATAATTATTGTATATACCAAAATTCGCAACTCTAGCTTTAAAATTAATCGATTTTTTGATTTGCGGGGCGGAAATGGGCGTGGCAAAAATTTGAAACAAACTTGATCTGCGTGCAAACATAACAAATGCTGTCGAAAAAAATTATAGCTCTATCTCTTATAGTCTCTGAGATCTAGGTGTTCATACGGACAGACGGACAGACGGACAGACGGACAGACGGACGGACGGACAGACGGACATGGCTAGATCGTCTCGGCTGTTGACGCTGATCAAGAATATATATACTTTATAGGGTCGGAGATGCCTCCTTCTACCTGTTACATACATTTCCTGCCGGCACAAAGTTATAATACCCTTCTACCCTATGGGTAGCGGGTATAAAAATCGAATAACAAGCGTAACTTTAAAGTTAACGAAGTAACGAAAAAGGATGCTTATCCCCTACAGAGCATTGAAGGAATATTCTCTCGTTTACCAAAAGCCAACTTAATTACGAAGTTGGATCTTAAAACGCTTATTGGCAAATTGAGTTGTCTGATGAAGCCAAACCGTTAACAGCTTTTACTGTTCCTGGTCGTTCTCTTTTCAGTTTACAGTCATGCCTTTTGGGTTATGTAATGCTCCATCCACAATGTGTCGATTGATGGATGATTTAATTCCACCAGACTTACGTTATTGTGTTTTTGGTTATCTTGATGACTTATGTATTGTTTCAGGAGATTTTGAGTCACATTTGGCAGTATTAGTGCGTATAGATGATCAATTTAAAAAGGCTAATCTCACATTAAATATTTCAAAAGCAAATTTTGTGTTACAACAGTAAACTATTTAGGATACGTTATTGGAAGCGATGGAATTTCTCCAGATCCAGAGAAAATACCCTGTGTCCAAAATTGGCCAACGCCCAAAAACTTAAAACAAGTACGAGGTTTCCTTTGAGTTTGCGGATGGTACCGATGCTTCATACAAAATTTTGCGGAAATTACCTTTTCCATCACTGAAGTGTTGTCTACTAAGAAAACCTTTAATTGGACCCAGGCAGCTCAGTCTGCAATGGATACATTAAAAATCTTTAACATCAGCCCCGGTTTTGCAAAATGCCGATTTTAGTCGGAAATTTTATGTGCATTGCGATGCTAGTGATTATGGAATTGGAGCGGTGCTCATTCAACTGGCGACTTCTGGAGAAGGAAAACCTATAGCATACATGCCAAAGAAATTATCTAAATCTCAGCCTAACTATCGTGTCACGGAAAGAGAATGTTTAGCAGTCATTTTAGCAGTAGAGAAATTCAGATGTTACCTTGAATTACAGCCCTTTGAGATAATCACTGATCATTCTAGCCTCGTCTGGCTTATGAGACAGCAAAATGTATCTGGTCGATTAGCTTGTTGGATTTTTCGATTACAGTCTTTTAAATTCACAATTTCTCATCGGAAAGGAAAAGATCATATTATTCCTGACGCGTTGTCACGGATATGTGAAGGTGATATAGATAGTTTAGAACTTGTGGGACCGGAAATCGATTTAGAATCGTCAGCGTTTCTCGAACCTGATTATTATACCCGCTACCCATAGGTAGAAGGGTATTATAACTTTGTGCCGACAGGAAATGTATGTAACAGGTAGAAGGAGGCATCTCCGACCCTATAAAGTATATATATTCTTGATCAGCGTCAACAGCCGAGACGATATAGCCATGTCCGTCTGTCCGTCTGTGTGTGTGTCCGTCTGTGTGTCTGTCCGTCTGTCCGTATGAACACCTAGATCTCAGAGACTATAAGAGATAGAGCTATATTTTTTCGACAGCATTTATTATGTTTGCACGCAGATCAAGTTTGTTTCAAATTTTTGCCACGCCCACTTCCGCCCCCACAAATCAAAAAATCGAATAACAAGCGTAACTTTAAAGTTAAAGCTGCGAAATTTGGTATATACAATAATTGCTATAGTAGTTATGATTCCTGAAAATTTGGTTGCGATCAGATAAAAATTGTGGAAGTTATTAAAGAAATGCTTTTGTATGGGCAAAAACGCCTACTTAATAGGTTTCTTAGTTGCTTTGGCTGACAATCTGGTATATTGTGCTGTCTGTGGTATAATTTGAATGGTGTGTTGTATCGATATACCAAACATACCATTTGGTATATTCTTAGTATTTTAGTATATTTGCAGTATATTCGGTATATTTTGAGAATAATACCGAAAAATATATTGCTTTTAATCAAATTGGGTAGTGGTATCTTACAGTCGAGTACACTCGACTGTAGCTTTCTACTTGTCTAGATTTAAAATTGAAAGTTGAATCTCATGGTGTTAAATTTCCAGATCTTAATGTTGTAGACAAATTCGTATACATACGAACCGAGCCATTAACAGGAGATAAACTTCAAGATTCTCATTGTTGGAAGCTTTGGGTACCGGAGAGATTGCGAGAAGCTGTGATTTGTCAAGCACATGATAGTCTAAGCTCTGCACATGGTGGAATGCAAAAGACGATCGAAAGAGTGCGTCGTAATTTATTTTGGCCAGGTTTATCAAAAGACATTAGAGACTATATTAGGCAGTGTGATATGTGTAAGCAAACTAAAGCTCCAAATATGACACTACGTCCGCCTATGGGAGAGCAAAGTGTCTCTAGTCGACCATTTCAAAAGCTTTGTATAGATATCTTGGGTCCTTACCCACGAAGTCGCAAAGGAAACATTGGTTTACTAATAGTTCTTGACCATTTTAGTCGATACCATTGGCTATGTCCATTGAAAAAGTTCACTACGTCGTTAATAACTGAGTTTTTGTCACAAAGAATCTTTGCCGAATTTGGAGTTCCTGAAATTAAAGTATCAGATAATGGTTCACAATTTAAATCAAACGAATTTGAAACGTTCCTGACAAAATTCGGTATTCTTCATGTTTTTACTGCATTAAATTCGCCACAGAGCAATGCAGCGGAACGAGTGAATCGTTCCTTACTAGCCGCTATTCGTGCTTATCTTAAGTCGGATCAAACTGAATGGGATATGTATTTGACAAGTATTTCATCCGCCTTACGTTCTTCGCTTCATCAATCGATAGGTTGTTCCCATTATTTGGAGTAAATATGATTAATCACGGAGATGATTACAAGCTTTTAAAAAATTGTCCTTGCTGGAGGAATCTCCATACTTAGAAAAGAGGTGATCAATTAGCTTTGTTGCGAGAAGATATTAAGAAAAGTAGTAGAGAAGCCTACGAGCGTAACATCAGACAATACAATCTTCGATCCAATCCTGTCATTTATAAAGAAGGCCAAGAAGTATTTAAACGGAATTTCCATCTTAGTGATTTCAGTCAGAATTATAATAAAAGCTAGGACATCAGTTCTCAAAATGTCGGATAAAGAAGAAAATTGGTAATTCTTTTTATCTATTGGAAAATCTTCAAGGAAGAGAATTAGGAGTGTATCATGCGAAAGATATTCGAATCTAATTCCTATCTAATCTGCCGTTGTATGACTCGTCAGATTATCTGGTGGGTGTTATGGTCGCAAATGAAAATTGTGCGTAAAATCTCTTTCTCCTTGAGATTTTAAATTTGCCGCTCAAAGTTAGCGGAGACACAAACCATTACACGATAAAGGGACAATACGCCTCTGCAAATTAAATTTCCCTCCGTGGTGAGTTGTCTAGCGAAAGATCATAGGAGAAGGAGGCGAGCTTTGGCACTTTGGCAACGACTGCTCTCATTCTTTTCTTATTCGACTACGATCAGAGACGGAGGCATTCTTGGTTGAGGGTGTTTAAAAAAAATTTATAAAAATACATGCATCACATCACATCATCAGAAAAGAAGAAAAATAATCTGCCAACATCGTCAGCATAAAATAAATTGTTAAGCGAAGGTAATTATTTCTATGAAATAATCAAATTTTACATTGGTCCTAACTTCGTATTTTTATACCCGCTACCCATAGGGTAGAAGGGTATTATAACTTTGTGCCGGCAGGAAATGTATGTAACAGGTAGAAGGAGGCATCTCCGACCCTATAAAGTATATATATTCTTGATCAGCGTCAACAGCCGAGACGATCTAGCCATGTCCGTCTGTCCGTCCGTCCGTCTGTCCGTCTGTCCGTCTGTCCGTATGAACACCTAGATCTCAGAGACTATAAGAGATAGAGCTATAATTTTTTCGACAGCATTTGTTATGTTTGCACGCAGATCAAGTTTGTTTCAAATTTTTGCCACGCCCATTTCCGCCCCCGCAAATCAAAAAATCGATTAATTTTAAAGCTAGAGTTGCGAATTTTGGTATATACAATAATTATTATAGTAGTTATGATTCCTGAAAATTTGGTTGCGATCAGATAAAAATTGTTTAAGTTATTAAAGAAATAGTTTTGTATGGGCAAAAACGCCTTCTATGTGTGTGTTGTATGTATGCGTATACGTATATACATGTTCGCCTCTATATTTGTATCTGTATGCATAGGGCAATGCGATAGCTCTGTTGGTAGAGTGCAAGCCCAATATGATGTGGTACTCGAGGTACTCGGGGAACTCGGGTTCGAGCCCGCTCGGGGTACAAATTTTTTTATCGTATTTTCAACAATTATAAATAATAATTATAAATAAATAATTATAAATAATAATTATAAATAAATAATTATAAATAATAATTATAAATAAATAATTATAAACAATAAAGAAATACTATTGTATGGGCAAAAACGCCTTATATGTATGTATTGTATGTATGCGTATACGTATATACATGCTCATCTATATTAGCATCTGTATGCATAGGGGTTCTTAAGCAATGCGATAGCTCAGGTGGTAGAGTGCAAGCCGCGCATGTTGTGGTGCCCGGTTCGAACCCGCTTGAAGTACAAACTTTTTTTTAACCACCCGGTCGGTGGTGCTTGAGTTCAAATCCCAAACGAAAATACATGCATATTTATTTTTAATATTTTGAGATTATTACCGCAATATTTTGCTTTTATTCAAAATGGGTAGCGGGTATTTCACAGTCGAGCACACTCGACTGTAGCTTTCTTTACTTGTTTCTTCATATGTAGATTGTGAAAATTCGTCTAAGCCGTCAATATATTATTTAAAATAATACGGATAGACAAAATTTCTACCCTTGAAGTGGTTTTAATTCCACAAGCCCGGCGCAAGTTAGTCAGCGGAGGCCGACTATTTCGTGCCGGAAGACTTTTGTACTTCTGGTCTGCCGCCTGCAAAACCAGAAGGCAACAACAGTGAAATGCAGTGCATCTCTGGGCAGATGACTCTAGCACCACTGTGCCGAGCCGCCTAAGGCCATAGTACCAGATCGCCACTTCTCTTGTTTGCTATCTTCTCTTCGCCGCAGCAGCAGACGCAGCAGTCAAGCTTGGGAATAATACTATGGCCAAAATAATATTGTTAAAAGTTAAAAGGTCATGCAATAGTTGTGCGCAGAGGCAATAGTAAAAGAGGTAAAAGCCCAAATAAAAGCAATCTAAATAAAAGATTTGCATTTGCCTTTAAAAATCAAATAATTTAGTTGTCATACATATAAATTAGAAGTCATTAAAAGACGAAAAGAAAAGAGAAATATCAATTGTGATTTGGCACTTATTTTTTTGCGCTATTTTTTTTTGGTTTGCTTTGTTCTGTTTGCTATTATTGCCCTAGGCATTAAAGGGTATGTTATATCCGACGTGAAACACAATAATTAAAAATATATAAAGAAATAAATAATGAAAATATAATCTTATACCACAATAACAAACTACAACAAAACACTGTGCAACAAAACAACAATAATTATAACAATGTGTGTGTGTGTGAACAAACATATAAAAGTATACCTTGCCTGTTCGGCCACGCAGCAGCTGCCCACAGTTTTGCTTGCATTGTATTTTTCATACTTCTTCGGAGTTGCGAAAGCTCCCAAACAGCATATGAGCTGTCGGCTGATACCCTAACTTTTGGGTCAGGCCTATACCTTTTATAACTGATTTTGCTTCCTCCATATATTGTTACTAGTGTTATTGTTCTTTGGTACAGCACAGTGGTTTAAATATGATTTAAAATTAAATAAATTAAAATCAATACTAAATACGATAAATAAAATAGATAATAAATAAAATAATTAAATAAAAATAAAATATTAAATATGAATGAAAAACAAATAAATAGAAGCCAATATTAAATGTTGATAAATAAAATAGAGAAAATTAAATAAATAAAAATTAAATAATAAATATGATTTAAAATAAATACAATAAAATAAATATTAAATATGAGTAAAAACATAAAAATAAATAAAAATAAATAGAATACAATTTTTTAAATATGATTAAAATATTGAAAAATAATTAAATATAAAAAATAAATATGATTTAATAATAGATACAAACTAAATAAAAGTGGTTTGAGATATTAAAATCAATAAATAAAATAAATATTAAATATAATTAAAAAAAAAAAAATGTTTTACAATAAAATAAAATAAAAAAAATATTAAAAAAAAAAAAATGATTGAGAAAAATGAAAAGAAAAATATTAAAGTAAAAATAGTAAATTTAAAAGAAATACATATTGGTACATTTAAACATTTATAACAACCTCAAGAATCTGGTTTTGCTAAAGCGTGCATAAAAAATAGATGTCAAAATTTTGTTTGCTTATTAATTATTGTTTGTTTAGTAAATATAATTAGTTTTACATCCTCTTCCTCGTAGTTCTTATTGTAAATGAGTAGTAGCAGTTGCTAATAAAAAAAATGTATTGTATTGAATTAAAACAACTGCCGATTTAACACATTTAGTTAAGAGCCGTCGTAATACCTTACGAATGCGAAAATATTATCGAAAATTAAAGAAATAAAAGACACTGGTTATCTCAACAGTTTTTCAAAATGAGTCGGATCGACGTAGTTACGCGAAAGTCTCGTTCTTAACTTTTAGCGAATTTGGTTTGCTCGACATGTGACGTTGCCAGTCCCACATTGGGTTAGCCAACCATTTATGATGGCGTTGCTAGACCCACGATTGGGCGCTAAAAATTCCTAAGAATAGTCAGCCCGGATGTGAGAAGACGGTTGCAAATATCATTCACGACCATCTTGCGTGCAAGCATATAGCGGAGCGGGACCCTTTGAACCCTTAGTTCTTTCGGGATTGTGGGGTGGATTTTTGCTATGCTTTACACGAAGCCACGAAAACTTTATTATTATAGAGTCCCTCCTGATTCTAAAAACAAACACATGATCGATCCTCTTGTCAATAATCTTAATCCGACTCGAATCTATAATACAACTCGATCAAGTACTACCAATATCTAATCAAAATAAAACAAATGCAGGCACACTGTTGAAATTCGGACAAAATTTAAGAAAAGCAGGGGTGGTCTTATAAGATGTTATCTGCCACACCCTGGTCTATACCCACCCAATCATGGTCATAAGAAGAAACGGTTTCTTTATGATCCCAAAACTATTCTACAACTCCTTTTAATTTATGCTCCCATGTCTCCGGAAATCAGAACAAACTTAGAATTGCATTTTCAAAGTCCAAGGACTCAAATTAAGCATACATATTTATTTATTACCAGAAACAAAACCATTGGCTCAAAAATAATTAGAATTTTAACGGTATTATTATTTCCATTTTATACCCGCTACCCATAGGGTAGAAGGGTATTATAACTTTGTGCCGGCAGGAAATGTATGTAACAGGTAGAAGGAGGCATCTCCGACCCTATAAAGTATATATATTCTTGATCAGCGTCAACAGCCGAGACGATCCAGCCATGTCCGTCTGTCCGTCTGTGTGTCTGTCCGTCTGTCCGTCTGTCCGTCCGTCCGTATGAACACCTAGATCTCAGAGACTATAAGAGATAGAGCTATAATTTTTTCGACAGCATTTGTTATGTTTGCACGCAGATCAAGTTTGTTTCAAATTTTTGCCACGCCCACTTCCGCCCCCGCAAATCAAAAAATCGAATAACAAGCCTAATTTTAAAGCTAGAGTTGCGAATTTTTGGTATATACAATAATTACTATATTAGTTATGATTCCTGAAAATTTTGTTACGATCAGATAAAAATTGTGGAAGTTATTAAAGAAATTCTTTTGTATGGACAAAAGCGCCTACTTACTAGGGTCTGAGTTGCTTTGGCCGACAATCTGGTACATTGTGCCGTCTATAGTATATTTTGAATGGTGTACTATATACCATTTGGTATATTTTTAGTATTTTTGCAGTATATTCGGTATATTTTGAACATGATACCGCAATATTTTGCTTTTATTAAAATGGGTAGCGGGTATCTCACAGTCGAGCACACTCGACTGTAGCTTTCTTTTACTTGTTTTGTTTATAGGGTAACTCTAAATCGGTAGTTGTTTTAATTCAATACAATATATTCATTTTTTTTACTCATTTACAATAACAACTAAGAAGAAGAGGATGTAAAACTAATAATATTTACTAAACAAACAATAATTAATAAGCAAACAAAATTTTGGCATCTATTTTTTATGCGCGCTTTAACATAACCATATTCATGAGGTTGTTATAAATGTTTAAATGTACCGATATGTATTTCTTTTGAATTTACTATTTTTACTTTAATATTTTTCTTTTCTTCTCAATCATTTTTTTTTTTTAATATTTTTTTATTTTATTTTATTGTAAAACATTTTTTTTTTTTAATTATATTTAATATTTATTTTTATTTATTGATTTTTAATATTTCAATCACTTTTTATTTAGTTTGTACCTATTATTAAATCATATTTATTTTTATATTTAATTATTTTTCAATATTTTAATCATATTTAAAAATTGTATTCTATTTATTTTTTTTTTTTTTTAATCATATTTAATATTTATTTTATTGTATTTATTTTTAAATCATATTTATTATTTAATTTTTATTTATTTAATTTTCTCTATTTTATTTATCAAAATTTAATATTGGCTTCTATTTATTTGTTTTTCATTCATATTTAATATTTTAATTTTATTTAATTTTTTTCTCTATTTTATTTATCGTATTTAATATTTATTTTTATTTATTTAATTTTAAATTATATTTAAACCACCGTGCTGTACCTAAGAACAATAACAATAGTAAAAATATATGGCGAAGGCAAAATCAGTTATAAAAGGTAAAGGCCGAAGAAGTATGAAAAATACAATGCAAGCAAAACTGTGGGCAGCTGCTGCGTGGCCTACGTCTTGTTTTTTGTTGCACAGGGGTTTTGTTGTAGTTGGTTATTGTGGTATAAGATTATATTTTTCATTATTTATTTCTTTTATATATTTTTAAATTATTTTATGTTTCATAGCAATAATATCAAACATAACAAAGCAAACCAAAAAAACAAGTAGAAAGCTACAGTCGAGTGTGCTCGACTGTGAGATACCCGCTACCCATTTTGAATAAAAGCAATATATTTTTCGGTATTATTCTCAAAACATATCAATTATTATTAAAATATACCAAATATACTTAAAACACTAAAAATATACCAAATGGCATATTTGGTATATCGATATAGTACCGCATTCAAAATATACCAAAGAAGGCACAATATACCAGATTGTCGGCCAAAGCAAATTAGACCCCTAGTAAGTAGGCGTTTTTGCCCATACAAAAGTATTTCTTTAATAACTTCGACAATTTTTATCTGATCGCAACTAAATTTTCAGGAATCATAAATACTATACTTATTATTGTATATACCAAGTAGGCGGAACTAGGCGTGGCAAAAATTTGAAACAAACTTGATCTGCGTGCAAACATAATAAATGCTGTCGAAAAAAATTTTATAGCTCTATCTCTTATAGTCTCTGAGATCTAGGTGTTCATACGGACGGACGGACAGACACACAGACACACAGATACACAGACGGACAGACGGACATGGCCAGATCGTCTCGGCTGTTGTCGCTGATCAAGAATATATATACTTTATAGGGTCGGAGATGCCTCCTTCTATCTGTTACATACATTTCCTGCCGGCACAAAGTTATAATACCCTTCTACCCTATGGGTAGCGGGTATAAAAATAGCGCAAAAAAATAAGTGCCAAATCACAATTGATATTCTTCTTTTCTTTTCGTCTTTTAATGACTTCTAATTTATATGTATGGCAACTAAATTATTTGATTTTTAAAGGCAAATGCAAATCTTTTATTTAGATTGCTTTTATTTGGGCTTTTACCCCTTTTACTATTGCCTCTGCGCACAACTATTGTATGACAAACTTGCACTACACTGGCACTGGCAGTGGCACTGTTGGACTGCTTCTGCTGCTAAGTGGAGATGGCGAACAAGAGAAGCGGCGAACAAGTGAATCGGCGATTATGGTACTAGAGCCTTGCGCGGCTCTGCACAGTGGTGCAAGAGTGATCTGCCCAGAGATGCACTTCACTTCACTGTTGTTGTCTGTTGGTTCTGCAGGCGGCAAACCAGAAATACAAAAGTCTTCCGGCACGAAATAGTCGGCCTCCGCTGGCTAACATGCGCCGGATTTGTGGAATTAAAATCCACTAGAAGGGTAGAATTGTGTCTATCCGTATTATTTAAAAGAAAATAATGACGGCTTAGAAAAATTTTCACAATCTACACCAATGTAAAATTTGATTATTTCATAGAAATAATTACCTTCGCTTAACAAGCGTAACGAGCTGGTTTATTTATTTGGCTCAAAGCAAAAAGCATCGATGGATGCTGATGATGTTGACAGATTAGTGTTGTCTTTTCTGGTGTTGCATGTGTTTTACAAAATTTTTTTTTTGAAAACACCATCAACCCAGAATTTGTGCATCCGTCTCTGATCGTAGTCAAATAAAAAGATTGAGAGCTGTCGTTGCCAAAGTGACAAAGCTTGTCCCCTTTTCCTACGATCTTTCGCTAGACAACTCACCACGGAGGGGAAATTTAATTTGCAGAGGTATATTGTCCCTTTATCGTGCAATGGTTTGCGTCTCCGCTAACTTTGCGCGGCAAATTTAAAATCTCAAGGAGAAAGAGATTTTACGCACAATTTTTCATTTGCGACCATTACAAACAGTTGCAAAGGCTATATTCGAATCATTTGTATTGAAGTACGGTCCAATGAAGACGTTCATTACGGATCAAGGTACAGAATACAAAAATTCACTTATAAATGAATTATGCAAATATATGCATATAGAAAATCTAACATCTAGCGCTCACCATCATCAAACTCTAGGAACAATAGAAAGAAGCCACCGAACATTCAATGAATGACAAAAGTGATTGGGACATTTGGTTACCATATTTCACTTATTGTTTCAATACAACACCCTCAGTAGTTCATGACTATTGCCCATATGAACTAGTATTTGGCAGATTACCCAGACAATTTAAAGATTTCAGTATACAACGTAGAAGACTGTTCCAAAGAACTAAAATGCAGACTAGAAATGTCATACAATAGAGCTAGAAGAATGTTAGAAAAACCAAAAGCAGATAGAAAATTAAGATACGATAGGAATAGAAATAATTTTGATTTAAAAATAGGAGATAAAGTATTGCTTAAAAACGAAACAGGTGATAAGTTAGATAATATATACGAAGGTCCTTACGACGTATTAGATATAGGATTAAATGACAACATAACTATTAAAATACGGCATAAGAAACAAGAGGTAGTACATAAATTTAGGCTAAAAAGCAAAAATACAAAAAAAAAAAAAAAACGGTCTGATCAGCCAAAAGAAAAAAAAAAGATAAAGACATAAATATGATTGAATTTTAATAATTTAAAAAAAACATTTTTTTTCCTTTTATTCATTTAAAACTCAATATCATCAATCATTTTAATTCATTAATATTATCTACTAGTTTGATACAATTGATATAATTGATAGAAAATAACTTCACTTCATAACGTTATTTTTCAAAAGGAAGGAGGTGTTGTATGTGCATATATCGAGGGTACACTGTACCAATAACTAAACAGCAACATTGTGTTGTATTGCATAAATAAAGAAACTTAAGTGGACGTCAAATACGATCACCCACTTCAGCTGCACGCTAAGACAGCATTCAAGCTAAGTCAGCAATCCCACCCTGACCGCTAGCAATATATATACGTATAAGTTAAGGCCACACATTATCAAATCCCATAACCATGCATTGCCAGTGTCAATGCACTCCAATGCACCGAGACAACACAAGAGACAACACAAGGCCACACATTATCAAACCCATAGATATGCATCGCCAGTGCTAATGCACTCCAATGCACCGAGACAACACGCGCTCCGAATCAGCATAAGACACCATCGGAGCAACGACCAAGCCAACGGCGCACCTGCACATAACCATAGCCACGTGCGCCTCGTCAGCAGAAACCATCTCCAACGTCCAGCACCTTGCGTAACGCCCAAACCGTGGGACCAAGCCTCGGACACCCAACACCCAGCGCGACAACTGCAGCGGCTACATCCGGCCGCGACAGCGACGGCGACAGCGACAGCAACGAACCACAAGAAGTCACCTCAGCAGCAGAGCTTTAATTTTTAATAATTTAGATTGTTTAAGTTAGTTCTAATCCAACTCTTAAATAAAGCACTTGGCTTTTTTAAACCAAATCAATCAATTTTGTTAATTGGCGCCCGAGCAGGGACCCGTTCATCGCGTCGTCAAAGTAAAGTTGTTAAAGTGAGAGCGCCTCAACTAGCCGCTAGTTAACAACCGCGAGTAATAGTGCCGATACAAAAAAAAACAAGTAAGAAAGCTACAGTCGAGTGTGCTCGACTGTGAAATACCCGCTACCCATTTTGAATGAAAGCAAAATATTACGGTAATAATCTCAAAATATTAAAAATAAATATGCATGTATTTTCGATCGGGATTTGAACTCGAGCTCCACCGACCGGGTGGTTAAAAAAAAAGTTTGTACTTCGAGCGGGTTCGAACCCGGGCACCACAACATGCGCGGCTTGCACTCTACCACCTGAGCTATCGCATTGCTTAAGAACCCCTATGCATACAGATGCTAATATAGACGAGCATGTATATACGTATACGCATACATACAATACATACATAGCAGGCGGTTTTGCTCATACAAAATATTTCTTTTATAAAATCCACAATTTTTATTTATAATTGTTGTAAATACGATAAAAAAACAAGTAAGAAAGCTACAGTCGAGTGTACTCGACTGTGAGATACCCGCTACCCATTTTGAATAAAAGAAATATATTTTGCGGTATTTTCTCAAAATATACCAAATATACTGCAAAAATACTAAAATATACCGAATGGTATATTTGGTATATCGACATAGTACCGTATTCAAAATATACCATAGACAGCACAATATACCAGATTGTCAGCCAAAGCAACTAAGACCCCTAGTAAGTAGGCGTTTTTGCCCATACAAAAGTATTTCTTTAATAACTTCGACAATTTGTATCTGATCGCAACCAAAATTTTCAGAAATCATAAATACTATAGTTATTATTGTATATACCAAAATTCGGAACTCTAGCTTTAAAATTACGCTTGTTATTCGATTTTTTTTTGATTTGCGGGGGCGGAAGTGGGCGTGGTAAAAATTTGAAACAAACTTGATCTGCGTGCAAACATAACAAATGCTGTCGAAAAAATTATAGCTCTATCTCTTATAGTCTCTGAGATCCAGTGTTTCATACGGACAGACGGACAGACGGACAGACACACAGACGGACAGACGGACATGGCTATATCGTCTCGGCTGTTGACGCTGATCAAGAATATATATACTTTATACGGTCGGAGATGCCTCCTTCTACCTGTTACATACATTTCCTGCCGGCACAAAGTTATAATACCCTTCTACCCTATGGGTAGCGGGTATAAAAACGGTGCCGCGAAAAATCGAACGAGGTCCAAATAAAACCTTGCCGATGACGTCCTGTTGTGCCCGTCCGCAGGACACCACGAAAAAGTGTCACCGAGGGACCCTAGTAATCCGCAAGTCGCTGTCGCCATACGATAAAAAGGATTTACCCAGAGGACCGTCGTGGGAGATTCACCGGATGTATCTTTTAGCGTAAGCATAGTGATTAAGTGATTAAAGAAATATTAAATACAAATACAAATGTGAAAAAAGCAAAACAAGCAACAAGCAAAAGAAAATAACATAACGAAAAAGAAAATGAAAATTGAATTTATTAAAAACATAAAGCTAAAAAGTCAAACAAAAGAAATATTTGAAAACAAAGAAAAAATTAAATAATCAAATCAAAATTAAAACTAAAATAAGAAATATGTTCACGGGACAAGAGCGTACGCAAAGATACTACTTAGTTACGTTAGCTGTACGTATGAAAGTAGTAGGCGAAGCGAAAACTGTGTTGGAATCATACAACACTCCCTTGAATTGGAAAGCTATTTCCAAATGCTTAACAGAACACTACGCGGATAAGCGAGATTTTTTAAATTATTTTGTGTTTCACGTGGGATATACCCTTTAAAGCGTAGAGCAATAATATCAAACATAACAAAGCAAACCAAAAAAACAAGTAAAAGAAAGCTACAGTCGAGTGTGCTCGACTGTGAGATACCCGCTACCCATTTTGAATAAAAGCAATATATTTTGCGGTATTATTCTCAAAACATACCAATCATTATTAAAATATACCAAATATACTAAAACACTGAAAATATACCAAATGGTATATTTGGTATATCGATATAGTACCGCATTCAAAATATACCAAAGACGGCACAATATACCAGATTGTCGGCCAAAGCAAATTAGACCCCTAGTAAGTAGGCGTTTTGCCCATACAAAAGTATTTCTTTAATAACTTCGACAATTTTTATCTGATCGCAACTAAATTTTCAGGAATCATAAATACTATACTTATTATTGTATATACCAAGTAGGCGGAAGTAGGCGTGGCAAAAATTTGAAACAAACTTGATCTGCGTGCAAACATAATAAATGCTGTCGAAAAAAATTTTATAGCTCTGTCTCTTATAGTCTCTGAGATCTAGGTGTTCATACGGACGGACGGACAGACACACAGACACACAGACACAGAGACGGACAGACGGACATGGCCAGATCGTCTCGGCTGTTGTCGCTGATCAAGAATATATATACTTTATAGGGTCGGAGATGCCTCCTTCTATCTGTTACATACATTTCCTGCCGGCACAAAGTTATAATACCCTTCTACCCTATGGGTAGCGGGTATAAAAATAGCGCAAAAAAATAAGTGCCAAATCACAATTGATATTCTTCTTTTCTTTTCGTCTTTTTAATGACTTCTAATTTATATGTATGGCAACTAAATTATTTGATTTTTAAAGGCAAATGCAAATCTTTTATTTAGATTGCTTTTTATTTGGGCTTTTACCCCTTTTACTATTGCCTCTGCGCACAACTATTGTATGACCCTTTAACTTTTAACAATCTTATTTTGGTCATACTATTATTCACAAACTTGCACTACACTGGCACTGGCAGTGGCACTGTTAGACTGCTTCTGCTGCTAAGTGGAGATGGCGAACAAGAGAAGCGGCGAACAAGTGAATCGGCGATTATGGTACAAGAGCCTTGCGCGGCTCGGCACAGTGGTGCAAGAGTGATCTGCCCAGAGATGCACTTCACTTCACTGTTGTTGTCTGTTGGTTCTGCAGGCGGCAAACCAGAAATACAAAAGTCTTCCGGCACGAAATAGTCGGCCTCCGCTGGCTAACATGCGCCGGATTTGTGGAATAAAATCCACTAGAAGGGTAGAATTGTGTCTATCCGTATTATTTAAAAGAAAATAATGAAGGCTTAGAAAAATTTTCACAATCTACACCAATGTAAAATTTGATTATTTCATAGAAATAATTACCTTCGCTTAACAAGCGTAACGAGCTGGTTTATTTATTTGGCTCAAAGCAAAAAGCATCGATGGATGCTGATGATGTTGACAGATTAGTGTTGTCTTTTCTGGTGATGCATGTGTTTTATAAAAATTTTTTTTGAAAACACTATCAACCCAGAATTTGTACATCCGTCTCTGATCGTAGTCAAATAAAACAAGTAAGAAAGCTACAGTCGAGTGTACTCGACTGTGAGATACCACTACCCATTTTGAATAAAATAAATATAATTTGCGGTATTTTCTCAAAATATACCGAATATACTGCAAAAATACTAAAAATATACCAAATGGTATATTTGGTATATCGACATAGTACCGCATTCAAAATATACCATAGACGGCACAATATACCAGATTGTCAGCCAAAGCAACTAAGAAGTTATTTCTTTTATAACTTCGACAATTTTTATCTGATCGCAACCAAATTTTCAGAAATCATAACTACTATAGTAGTTATTATATATACCAAAATTCTAGAGCTACAATTTTTTTCGACAGCATTTGTTATGTTTGCACGCAGATCAAGTTTGTTTCAAATTTTTGCCACGCCCACTTCCGCCCCCGCAAATCAAAAAAATCGAATAACAAGCGTAATTTTAAAGCTAGAGTTACGAATTTTGGTTTATACAATAATTACTATAGTAGTTATGATTCCTGAAAATTTGGTTGCGATCAGATAAAAATTGTGGAAGTTATTAAAGAAATACTTTTGTATGGGCAAAAACGCCTACTTACTAGGGCTCTTAGTTGCTTTGGCCGACAATCTGGTACATTGTGCCGTCTATGGTATATTTTGAATGGTGTGCTGTATCGATATACCAAACATACCATTTGGTATATTTTAGTATTTTTAGTATTTTCGGTATATTTTGAAAATAATACCGCAATATTTTGCACTTATTAAAATGGGTAGCGGTATCTCACAGTCGAGCACACTCGACTGTAAATTTCTTACTTGTTTTAAAACAAAATCAATCAATTTTGTTAATTGGCGCCCGAGCAGGACCCGTTCATCGCGTCGTCAAAGTAAAGTTGTTAAAGTGAGAGCGCCTCAACTAGCCGCTAGTTAACAACCGCGAGTAATAGTGCCGATACAAAAAAAAAACGGTGCCGCGAAAAATCGAACGAGGTCCAAATAAAACCTTGCCGCTGACGTCCTGTTGTGCCCGTCCGCAGGACACCACGAAGAAAAGTGTCACCGAGGGACCCTAGTAATCCGCAAGTCGCTGTCGCCACAGGATAAAAAGGATTCACCCAGAGGACCGTCGTGGGAGATTCACCGGATGTATCTTTTAGCGTAAGCATAGTGATTAAGTGATTAAAGAAATATTAAATACAAATACAAATGTGAAAATAGCAAAACAAGCAACAAGCAAAAGAAAATAACATATCGAAAAAGAAAATGAAAATTGAATTTATTAAAAACATAAAGCTAAAAGTCAAACAAAAGAAATATTTGAAAACAAAGAAAAATTAAATAATCAAATCAAAATTAAAACTAGAATAAGAAATATTTGAGATAAAAATTGAATACTAAGTAATTAATAGAAAAATTTTTTACAACGTGCTAAACACACGACAAAACTAAATTAGTTTTAAAAACAAAATATCAATAAAAGTAAAAAGATAACAAAATATAAAACCCTCATAACAAACTCCAATCTTACGATTCCTACGGGACCCTCGAAGATAGAAGGAGCAAACCAGCCACTGGTTTTAAAATAAAAATAAAAATTATACACTGTCTCAATTAGAAACGCATAAACCTAACCATAAACCACATCTCACCTTCATCGATATCATCAATCGTGCTATTCGTATTCTTCCTCTGAATTGTTCAAAAAATAACCGAGAGAAAATGCAAGAAGATCTGTCCGAAGCAATGGCAGGGTTAGGTATTGCAGGCACTAGTCGACCGAAAGCGGTTCCGATCATGGCCAGCACACCTATAGCCACTCCAGAGTTAAGGGAGGTTATAAGAACCATGATTACCGACACCCTTCAGGGAGGTCAAGTCATTAGACGAGCTTTAGGAGTAGAGGCAGAGGAACCATTAACTGACATACCGTACGTAAGCCCCACTCAGAATGGTGAGTTAGAGAAAGTACCAGACGTAACGCGTCTAATCAAAAGAATTTTCGGGAGACAGAACTTCTTTCGGATCTTGGAAGAAAAATGTCGACAGAATTATGGCTATGTTCACGGGACAAGAGCGTACGCAAAGATACTAGTTAGTTACGTTAGCTGTACGTATGAAAGTAGTAGACGAAGCGGAAACTGTGTTGGAATCATACAACACTCCCTTGAATTGGAAAGCTATTTCCAAATGCTTAACAGAACACTACGCGGATAAGCGAGATCCAAAGACTCTCGAATACCAATTGTTCTCGTTAACCCAAGGCAGATTGTCCATTATGGAATACTACCAAGCAGTGTATCACCAACTATCCTTGATACTCAATCAAGTTAGCGTACAAGAAGATTCTGCAGACTCCATAAGAGCTTTGACGAACAGTTACCGAGGCAAAGCCCTTGATACTTTCGTACGAGGTCTCAACGGAGATTTACCCCGTCTTTTAGCCGTTAAGGAACCTCGAGACCTTAGCCACGCATTGCATCTGTGCAACCTACTTGACAATCAGGACCACAGAAATGCTTTCTTGCCAAAAGGTAGGCACCCAGCGCCACCAATACCACCTAGGCAATTTACAAGCCAAACGTTTGCTAAGCATACAGCGATCAAACCGATGCATAACAACAATCAGAGTCAATGGCGAAATTTCGATCCAAGACTTTATTATGCACCGCGTCCCGCTAACCAACAATATCAATCAAATCCCAATCAGGCAAGACCTTTTCTCAATTACCACAACAGCAGTTTCAGTATAGACCACTATACTCAGAGCCTCCGCGCCCACTAGCTCCAAAGCCAGATTAAAACCAATCCCAATGGAAGTCGATGGTTCAATCCATTCAGCTAGGGTAAATTATATGAATCGCCCACAACAAGACTTTACCGCTGGAAAACGTCCCCTCCACTTTCGGGACCACCTCGAAAATTCCAACGGCAATTCCATATCACTACAGGAGAACCAATAGAACAGTACGCTGAAGAGCAACATTATATTGACTCCCCAACAGAACAAGAATTAAATGCAGACGCATATGCTTGCAACAGTGGTGAACAAGAATATTACGCATGCATGGAATCAGCAGGTTTCTCTGACTCATATGACGATATGGAACAAACCCGAAATAGGAACGACAGACTTGTCTGATGTTAATTTTTTAGTTTAAACCGTTCCTCACTACCATACTTTCAATGTAGAACGAGGGACGGAAGACACCTTAATTTCTTAATAGACACCGGCTCCAATCAGAACTACATTCAACCTTCGTTAATAAATTCCCTAAACCAAATAAAGAAACATTTTTCGCAAACTCCATAGGAGGTCAAATAGCGATCACTCACCACACATTCTTAAACCTGTTTGGCCTTCACGATATTCCAATTCGATTCTTTTTACTACCAACTCTAAAAACCTTCCATGCTATCCTTGGCAACGATACCATGAAACAACTTAACGTTGTTATCGATGTCAGAAACGACATTCTTAGAGTAAATGGTGACAGACAATTTCGCATTCAGCAACTTCCAGCTCAATCAGTAAATAATATCAAAATTCGTACCGACCATATGTCCGAAAATCAAAGGACAATAATAAACAAATTGGCCGCAAACTACAGAACTCTATTTGCAGAGCCAGACGAAAAATTGACATACTCCACTAAAGTAGTTGGAGAAATTCGAACTTCGTCAGATAAGCCAATTCACACCAAGCACTACCCATACCCTATATCGCTCAAACAAGAAGTTGAAAGGCAGCTTCAAGAGATGTTAGACGACGGTATAATCAGACCTTCTAGATCCCCGTACAATGCCCCAGTTTGGGTTGTACCAAAGAAAGCAGACGCTTCGGGAAAGAGAAAATACAGAATTGTAATTGATTACCGTAAGCTAAACGCCGAAACAATTTCTGACCGATACCCAATGCCTGAGATAGGAAAAATCATCGCGCAGTTAGGGAGCAACAAGTTCTTCACAGTGCTCGACCTAAAGAGCGGGTTTCATCAAATTCTGTTAAGAGAACAAGATATTGAAAAGACAGCATTCGCAGTCAATGGAGGAAAGTTCGAGTTCACTCGCCTTCCCTTCGGACTTAAAATTCACCATCCATCTTCCAAAGAGCTCTAGACGACATTCTAAGAGATCATATCGGGAAGATCTGTTATGTTTATATAGATGACATAATCATCTTTAGCAAAACAGAGGAGGAACATGCAAACCATTTAGGACAAGTCTTTTTAACGCTGCTAAGCGCGAATATGAAAGTCCAAATGGATAAATGTGAGTTTTTAAGAAAAAGTCAATTTCTTGGGATTCACACTATCTGAAAATGGCGTTAAGACGAATCCGGCAAAAGTTAAAGCTATTTCCGAGTTCCCTATACCCAATACTCTAAAAGAATTAAGATCATTTTTAGGTTTGTCTGCACCGCACTTCTCAGAGGAGATGGCGGTCGAGTTTCAACAAGAATATCCGATAAAGTACAGATTCAACTAAACCAAGAAGCCATCGAAGCTTTCAACAAACTTAAATTATCTCTTAGTTCAGCAGATGTTATCCTAAGTTATCCGAATTTCCAGAAGGAATTTCATCTGACAACAGATGCATCTAACTTCGCAATCGGAGCTGTACTAGAGCAAGAGGGTAAACCAATCACGTTTATTTCTCGTACCTTGTCAAAAACGGAAGAAAATTACGCCGTTAACGAGAAAGAAATGCTAGCAATCGTGTGGGCATTGCAAAGCTTGAGAACTTACCTATATGGTACTGCTAAGGTTGTGATATTCACAGATCACCAACTTCTCACCTTTGCACTAAGCAACAAAACCATAACGGAAAGCTTAAGCGTTGGAAAAGTTACCTGGAAGAATTTAACTACGAGTTAAAATACAAGCCTGGAACTTCTAACGTTGTAGCAGACGCATTGTCTAGAACACCAGCAAAACACGAGATAAACACTCTATCCTCTTCAGCAACGGTCCATAGTGACGATAGCTCGTCCCATAATCTGATATACTCTGTAGAAAGCCCCATCAATGTTTTCAAAACCAGTTATTCCTACTCACTGATGATAATCCATCATACAATTTCGAAATCCCATTTCCCACTTATCACAGACACATAATAAAAAGACCATCTTACACAGAGAAAGACCTCATAGAGATAATGAAACAAAGATTAGACCCCAAGATACTAAATGGAATTCATACATCCGAAAATATCATGGGAAAGATTCAAAACGTTTATCCATTACATTTTATTTCTTATTAAATCCGGTTCGCACAGGGTATAGTAGAAGACGTAAATTCAGAAAGCAGACAAAATGATCTAATGGTACAGGAACATAAAAGAGCGCATCGCAACGCTAAAGAAAACAAAGAACAAATGCTCAGAAAATTTTATTTTCCCCAGATGAATAAGAAAGTAATTGCAATAGCCAAAACATGCTTAACATGTAAAGAATCGAAATATGATAGAAATCGTCCGAAAGGCGCTATATCCAATTCCGCAATACCCCGGACAATTGATCCATATTGACATTTATATCACGGAAAAACTCAATATCTTGACAGGCATCGACAAATTTTCCAAATATGCTCAAGTGAAGGTTCTAAAATCCAGAGCTTCCCAAGACATAATGATTCCATTGAGGGAAATGTTAATAGCTTTTGGGATACCCAAAATAGTCGTAATGGACAAACTCAGCATCTATCAAATTCATGTTGGAAAACCAACTAAACATATCTGTCTTCACGATACCGCCGTATTCTTCTACCAGCAATGGACAAATAGAACGATTCCATTCTACACTGACCGAAATTTTAGATGTCTTAAGAAAGACCATGACGAACTTACCTTCACAGATCTACTGTTTAAAGCAACCCAAGAATATAACCAGTCAATACATTCAATAACTAAAGAAAAACCCATTGAAACTTTTTTTCAGAAGTAATATAACCAACACTCCAGAATCAATAGAAAAGAAAAGGGAAGAAATTAGGAACAAAATCGAAGGTACACAAATAGCCGACCTAAATTACCATAATGCCAGCAAAAACACCCCAAATCATATGCAATAGGAGAAGAAGTTTACGTCAAGATCAATAAAAGATTAGGCTCTAAAATTTTCTCGAGATATAAAAAGAAATAGTTGCAGAAAATGGTAACTCTACCATTAAAACGAAATCAGGAAAGATAGTCCACAAAAATAATTTAAAAATTAATTCATATTTACAGATTGTTATTTTTACCATCATGCCTCGGAGCGGCGACAATTTTAGATTACACCAATTCACAACTGGTGACCATCAAAATTGGGCCCGCAGCTATTCAGAGCAGCTCATTCAAAATAATACATGTCTTCAACATTCAAAAATATGAAGAAGCACTACAAATACTTGAAAACTCCATCAACTCATCTCTTCCGAATCACCCCACCCCATTCATTACTCTCGAATTAAATCAAATAAGAGACGATTTAAATAGGTTAAGACATAAGAACACGTAGGTCAATAAATATGCTCGGCTCCGCCTGAAATGGTTAGCCGGAAGCCCAGACCACCATGATCATGAGATCATCCTAAATAAAATGAATGAACAATTAGAAAATAATAATAAGCAAGTAGTAATAAACAGACTTTTTAGCGACAATATTAAAGAAATCCGAGAAAGCACAATCAAACAATAATATCGAAATAGATACTCTAAAATACAAATTGAAAATTTTAAAGAAGAACTTACAAATATGATTTATGCAATTAATTGGGCTAAGACAAATACAATAAATTCCATTGTACTATCAACTATCGAAATTCAATTCATTGAAAAGTTAGTAAAAAATTCTAACAATTTGTTCATAAATATAGAGGAATTACTTGAATTCGCAAAAATTAAAGTAGCTTCAAACGGAAAAGATATTCTTTATATTATCAGTCTGCCCACAATAGAAGAAAACCTTTGTCAAAGAATTTTAATAAAACCAATAAGAAAAGAAAATGTAATTAATAAAATAAATTTCGACCTAATAATTCAATGTAATGAAACAATATTTGGAATCAAAGAAACTTGCGAAACTTGCGGAATCATCTTATTGAACGACTTTGAGGGAACAATCAACATTGACCAAGAACAACTACATATGCATGGATCTTACCTTGTCCAAACCAAAAATGCATCGATCACAATAAAAGGAACCTCTTATACAAATAGAGAGTACGTCCACGTTGATCCCTTACCACCCATGCTACAAATCGTTGGCAACAAGACCGAGATAGAACAAGTCTTTTAGCTGGAAATGGTGAAGGAACTCAACTTCAACAACACTGCAAAATCCAGCTTATGAAGGAAGACCAAAAGATAAATACAATCACCAACATTGGTATTTAAAATCAAGAGCAGCGAAAGTAATCATCAACCCAGTAAACAGTCCACCAACAAATCAAAGTCAAGTTCAAATGGCGGCCGAGGACGTCCGCATTTAAAGGGGAGGAGTTAAGGCCACAAATTACCAAATCCCATAACCATGCATTGCCAGTGTCAATGCACTCCAATGCACCGAGACAACACAAGAGACAACACAAGGCCACACATTATCAAAACCATAGATATGCATCGCCAGTGCCACGCGCCCGAATCAGCATAAGACACCATCGGAGCAACGACCAAGCCAACGGCGCACCTGCACATAACCATAGCCACGTGCGCCTCGTCAGCAGAAACCATCTCCAACGTCCAGCACCTTGCGTAACGCCCAAACCGTGGGACCAAGCCTCTGACACCCAACACCCAGCGCGACAACTGCAGCGGCTACATCCGGCCGCGACAGCGACAGCAACGAACCACAAGAAGTCACCTCAGCAGCAGAGCTTTAATTTTTAATAATTTAGATTGTTTAAGTTAGTTCTAATCCAACTCTTAAATAAAGCACTTGGCTTTTTAAAACAAAATCAATCAATTTTGTTAATTTATATGTCCATAAGACTCTTTCTCCCGAACATAGTATATAAGATATATATATGCAGCTGCTGTTCTGCCGCTGCCAACGGCACCGCAGTGGCATACTTAGGCTAAGCCAACCGAATTATTTGAATAAAAGAACATTGACAATTTGACAATAGATCAGCACTGACGTGCTGCAACTATTTCATTTGACTACGAAAATATTAACATATTATTACAATGTAAAAGTTTCATGTTTCTATCTTCAAAATGGTAAAAATGCCGCAATTTGGGACTTTTGCCCATAGTGCATTCTCCGTTGTTTGCGCATGTTCGCCGCTGCTTCGTTGCTTGCACACCTTCTCCGCTCTCCGTCGCTTGTCCATGCTCTCCGCTACTCCGCTATCACCGCTGCGTGCGTAAATTAATCAATTCAGTTGTACTGAATAGAAAAAATATATTTTTTGTTGGGAGCTGCAAGCTTCCGCTTTATTCGGATATCAAATTCGAACTAAAGTACAAAAGTGGACTTATGCTGCAAGTCAGCTAAGATGGGACAAAGCTTCTTTATGTTTACAAAACGGATGATGAAATCAAAGATCGAAGTGTGAAATGCAATTGTGTTTACAATTGCGTTTTGAATGTCAGCATTCGCTGTTGAGTTTACATTTAGGTTTGCGCATTATGATCTGGGCTTTACGTTAATTGTGTTTATGCTAAGGCATAATTGTTTACATAAAAATGACTGCGCAATTGGAATTGGGGTAATTGGAAATATGCTGAAGTGAGAAATTGAAAGTGTTTATATTTCCAATAAGATTTGTTATGTGAGCTGGGTGATAACTTGCATTGGCCTTCAATCTTGCTGCCCTCTCTTATGCGTTCGGTTTGTGTGATTTAAATCAGCTAATCAACTGATTAACTTTGAACTGCTACTGTCCTTAAGCAAGTCGCGCAAGTTACAGTACAGTGATCGAGGGAGTAGAGGAGGTCTCATGTGCGAGAAAATTCTACAAGATGTTAGAATGAAGCTTACGAATAAAACGACAGTGTTGTGTGGAGAACAGAATAAGACGGAGTATTTTATTATTATTAATTTTAATTATTTTCAATGGAGCTTAAAGAAAAAGTTGTTTATTATTTCTTCTCAAATTAAATCAAAGTATATTAGCACTCGGCGGTATTGCACAGCGACGCAGAAAGGTTTTCACAAGCGAAGGTAACACTAACACAAATATGTTTACTTGAAGTTTGCCGAACGAAACATTATCACTGTGTGTGTATTATTTGTGCAGTTTTAGTTTATTCTTTCATTTATTTTATACCCGCTACCCATAGGGTAGAAGGGTATTATAACTTTGTGCCGGAAGGAAATGTATGTAACATATAGAACGAGGCACCTCCGACCTTATAAAGTATATATATTCTTGATCAGCGTCAACAGCCGAGACGATCTAGCCATGTCCGTCTGTCCGTATGAAACATTGGATCTCAGAGACTATAAGAGATAGAGCTATAATTTTTTTCGACAGCATTTGTTATGTTTGCACGCAGATCAAGTTTGTTTCAAATTTTGACACGCTCACTTCCGCACCCGTAAATCAAAAAAACGAATAACAAGCGTAATTTTAAAGCTAGTGTATATATAGTAATATATCCACCTCCATAATAATTTCTCGTATGTGACACATACTCATAATTATTCCCCTATCTTCCAAATTCTTTCCCACAAGTCATATTGTAAACATAAACACTTGTCGAGACAGCACCAACTGTCACAAACAAAAGATTCTATTACAAGGACGATCATGCCACTTTCAAAAGTCTAAAGTCAATTAAAATTTTCCACTTGCAACTTGAGGACTCAGCATTAATGCACTAACACAAACACCAAACATCACACGTATGTTAGCTTTAAGTCGCAGTACGTAGCCCGCGAGCTTATAAGTAGCAATAAAGTAGTCTACTAAGTAAACAATAATAAATCCTTGTGTTTTTATTTTTTTACTGTTCGTGAACCGCGAACATTTAATTGGCGCAGCCAGTAGGATACGTCGTACTAGTAATTGAACCAACGAAGCAGTCGTGAACCGCTAGAAGGACTCTAACATTGTCCTGGGTAAACGTGCATAAGTTGTGAACTATACAAAACGTATCCACCATCTACGTGTGTGTGTGTGCATTATCGAAACGGTAGTACAACCGTTATAATAATACTCAAGTCACCCGAAGCACGTGTGTGTGAATTAATAACAACACCAACAATGGCAAATGAACTATCAGAAGCACACCTAAACCAGTGCTTGAACCAGATTAAACATGTGCCAGCGTTTGAGAATCTGTCAGCCTTCATAAAGAGAATAGACTTTATTCTATCTTTATACACAACAAACGATAGTAGTTGGAATATCAAGTTACTATCCAAATCTAATTCTTGTACAAGGAAGTTAATTAGGGTCACCTATCATTAATGTCAATTTAGGGGTAATAAAAATGCAATTTAATTAGGGTCACCTATTGAAATGTTAAGTGTGAGGTAATAAAGATGCAATTTAGTTAGGGTCACCTGTTGAAATGTCAAGTGTGAGGTAATAAAGATGCAATTTAATTAGGGTCACCTGTGGAAATGACAAGTGTGGGATTTGTGTGACGAATCGTACGCGACCCGAGACGGGGCGATGAAAGGATCGGGATCGGGGTCGGGGGCGTTTTGTCACACAAATCCTTCGGAGTCGGGGTCGGGGTCGGGGTCGAGGTCGCTTGTCCCGAGACGCCCTCGGGGTCGGGGTCGAGATCGCTTGTCCCGACACGCCCTCGGGGTCGGGGTCGCACTCGGGCTCGCAGTCGGGGGTTATCTGAGACATAAATTTCAGTATTGTGCGGTTTTAGAATACGTGCACCAAATCCAAATAGCTTTCCAATACTTCGATCACGATTAAAATATACTGTTTCTTTTTAGTGGTAACTTGAACTTTCAGCGTATTGTTGTTGGTTTCTATTTTAACACATCATAAGAACCATACCCCTTTAGGACATCAATAATATATGTTGCAATCTCTTCGAGTTCATACGATCCTACAGCTATTTCTATACATTTATTTCCAATATGAAATAGATTGTTCCCTCTATCTACGTTTGGTATAGAATTGTATGTGTGAAAGTCAATGAGAGCACACTCATAATTTCTATTTAATTCAATTTGTGGGAAAATATGCTGCAGTTCTGAGCGCTAGTTCGTTGCTGGTGAAATAAGCGCTTACCAGGAGCCAGTCACTACTTACAAAGGGGCGTCTAGCCATGCGTTTTTAATTTCCGTTTTTGTATGAAATGTCCGCAAATAGGGTCAATCGCCACCGCCTCGATTACCACGAACTAGTGAAATAGTGCAACATATTAGGGTCAGTAAAATAAGTGCTTACATTAGACCCCATGGAACGGCCGGTAAAATAAGTGCTTACATCGGACCCCATTGAAGGGTCGGTAAAATAAATGCTTACATCGGACCCCATGGAGGGTCGACAATATATATTTTAAAAAATTTACAATTACAATTTTTATTTATTTTTCTTTATTTTAATAAGTCGGATACTTTTATTACTTTAAGGCAACTTGTGTTTTAAAATATCGTTTTTTGAGCTGCAAGGCCTTTCTCAACTGGTCCTCAGTTATTGAATCTGGAAATAAAGGATTAAAAAGTCTTAATAGAATAAAGTGGATAATGATTTTTAAATAATTATCTTTTAAAATACTCACCGATCATAACACCAAAGAAATTGTCTTCTTTTTGGTCCGCATTCCCCTGTCATTATTTCCATAACGTAGATTTTCCGTCATAATTTCCACTTCCTCTTCTTTAGGCACATTGTCGCTTTCCACTGTAGAACTATGCATTTTACTAACTGCTTGATATTCTTTTATTATCTGTTTATTTAATATTTTACACATTAAACATATAATGCATACATGAATTATTTTTAAGTAACTCACCTAATAATTGATCGCGGATCCGCTTTGCACTTCTCAACTCAAATGCTTGCAATAATTTCATCATCTAGGAAACACATCTGCGTTTGAGTAAAAGAGTAGCACAAAATAAAACAAAGACGCGCAAAACAAACAGCGATGTAAAGCGTAATCGAAGTTTTGTCTTTAAACTTGTATATACTTTTTCCACAAAATAACAAAAACAAAAGCGATGCTTGCCGTTATTTTGTACTTATGCTTTAATGCGCATATATTTATTAACTAGGTGGTTCGACGTTCGATTGCTATAGGGTTAATCTAGTAAGTACCCATGTAGTGATCGACGAGGTAAGCACTTATCTAGGGCCAATCGCAAACTCGAGTCGTCTCGGTGGTTCGACGTTCGATTACTATAGGGTTAATCTAGTAAGTACCCATGTAGTGATCGACGAGGTAAGCACTTATCTAGGGCCAATCGCAAACTCGAGTCGTCTCGGTGGTTCGACGTTCGATTACTATAGGGTCACTTTAGTAAGTACCCATGTAGTGATCGGCGAGGTAAGCACTCACCCATGGCCAATCGACACCTCCAGTTCTGCAGGGAACTGATGTGTTTCCATTTAATGCAAATGTTAGTGATGTAGACATTTTTAAGTCTGAGTTTGGACTGTTGTTTAATCATCATATCATTAGTTTTATATTCATATTTTTAAAGTATAATGAATTGATCAAAGCCTTTTCTGTATCGCCCATTTTTCATATCATCATCTTTAGAGATTAGTAGAAATCCAAATTTCTCCTCCCAGCATTTTCGTGAAATTTCCATAAATGATTCATAGTCCACGTCACTGTTTACGTGATCTCGATATATATGACGCATGTTCAAATCATCTTGTTTAAACATTATAGTAAAATTAGCATTGTCATGTATTAAATGCTTCGGTATATGTGTGTATGTTTGACATAAATAGAATGAATCAATATTCTTATGTCTTCCCATACAAAAATAGTTTCTGTTATTATCCTGCTTTTCACATGCCACATCATCGAATATCAAAATGGAATTATTTTTAGCTTCGTGCGGTGATAACACTGCATCGTTTCCGGAGAATGTAAAATATCCCATTCCTTGAATTGGTTTGATAAGTTTTTCCAAATATTCATATTTGGGTTGGTATAAACTCTTTGAAAATACATAAATATTTTCAAATTTGAGACCATTAGGACTCTCTATAAGACTAAGCATCATATTGGTTTTTCCACAATTTGATGGTGCAACAATTAATGCTCTAATTGTATTGGGTACCAAAACACTATGTCGAGGTTGTTGATTATTCCCTCGCATGTTAGTGAGAGAAGTACTTCATTCAATGGGAAACGTTTGTTGATTGAGGTTGCTATAAAATGGCCAAACGTTTTTATAATTTAATTAGTTCAAAATCAAAATTCAAACAGGGTAGTGGTATTGTAAACAATATAATAGACTCTCTACCTTTTGAGGCTCATATACCTGGATACAATTACTGTGGACCTGGAACAAAGTTAGAGAAACGATTAGCACGTGGCGATCGTGGAATTAATGGTTTGGATGATGCGTGTAGAGAGCATGATATTGCATATTCAAACAGTAAAGAGTTGAGTGAACGTCATAAAGCTGACTCAGTTTTAATTGAAAAGGCTTGGAATCGTGTAAAAGCGTTAGACAGTAGTATTAGAGAGAGAGCAGCAGCATACTTTGTAACAAACATGATGAAGACGAAGAAAAATTTGGAATGGGATCAAATCAGGAGAGAAAGAAAAGAGTGAAAACATCATTGACTACAATAATCAAAAAGGATACAAAGGAATTGAAAAGAATAAACCGCTTGATATCTTGAGTGCAATAAAAGTTGCACGTAAAGCAGTATCGAACTCGATGGGATGTAGGAAAAATGTTGTTATTCCACGGATTATAAATGTACCCAAGATAGGTGGGTTCTTACCACTTGTACCAATTTAAACAGCACTGAGCGCTGTGGGTAGTTTGGCGTCAGGTAGCGCAGCAATAGTAAAATCTATTAACAATGCAAAGATGGCTAAACAACATCTAGAGGAAAACAAGAGGCATAATAAAAAAATGGAAACGGTTGCATTGAAAGCTGGCTTGTGTTTACAACCATACAAAAATGGATATGGTATATCATTTGCTAGAAATAATCAAAGACAAAAACGCGTTCAAAAAAACTAATAGGTAAGCTACCCAAGAGAGCATTATCAAACTTTGATATAATGAAGTTTGCCTTTAGAAAGATTCCTCATTTTCGAGGTGTTTATATGAAGGATCAATTACCCAAATTTTCACATCATTTCGAGTGTGGAATAATAAATTTAGCTGACTCAATATCGAATGGAACGCATTGGGTAGCATATTACAAGAGAGGATCAGATTCTTATTATTTTGATAGTTTTGGGAATTTACAGCCACCATTAGAAGTAGTCAGATATTTAGGAAAAACATTAAGTACAATTATGAACGTTTTCAAAATTTTGGGACTGTAAACTGTGGACATTTGTGTTTAGAATTTTTAATGTGGTGTATGTCGGTTGAAGGGTAGGGAGACACTTATCAGTGGGATGGTTGTCCTTCTCTAGCACTTGAGAAGTCCTACAACAGCAACAGGTAGAAAGTCAACCAATCAAAGGAAAACGTCCTTAGGTAATGAAAACCTTTGAAAACAACAGTGGAAGGGGAAAGTGTCAAGTATAAAATCAGCTAGCCACTCGAAGGAAAATATCATTCGGTCATCACCACTCATCACTCAACAACACCAGCAGCAGTATCATCACCGCCAGGACACACATGAATCCATCGTTTGAGACTAGCAACGGAGAGGAGATTGACTTCACCGAAGTTAATCTTCCTCTTATTACTCCTCTTGCTGAGGACATTCAATTACTCGCCAATGACATGGAGTTTGAATCAACAGTGAATTATTTGAATGCAATCAAGAAGAAAAAGCTCCCTTTCCACGCTCTACCAAGGAATACGGAATACAGAATCTATGGAGCGTCGAAGGTTCCTAGTAAATTTAATAGCAATTCCTAAAATGAACATTGGAAAAGTATTTAATTTACCTCCCGGCACGTTATGATGAAGTTAAATCTGTATACATTAAAGAATTAAATACTGGTAATTATACTATAACAAAACAGGATGATGGAGAAATTGTATTCAAATTGAAAATGTAATTGGAAAAAAATATGCAAAACAATAAATTATATTAACAAAATAAAATTAAAAAAATTTTTAAATGGGGACTGGTAAATTTGGGGAATTTCAGCTTTCTTTTTCAGCTTTCTTTTCCAGTTTTATTACTTCTGATACTTATTACAAATAAATGTTATTGAAATGTAAATTCGAAATTTTCATTAGGGAATGGAAATTGGGGAATTTTCAGCTTTTCTTTTCAGCCACTTTTCTCCTTTTACATTGTGTGAATAAATGTAATTGAAAATTTAAGTTCATCATTTTAAATAGAGATATGGGAAATTGAAACAGATCTGTTAACAGAAACAGGTCCGTTATCAGAACCGGATACCTGATCTGTACAACCAGGTCTGTTTAAAAGAACAGCTAGCTGTTCGATACAACCAGGTACCTGATCTGTACAACCAGGTCTGTTTAAAAGAACAGTTACCTGGTCGATACAACCAGGTCTGTTTAAAAGAACAGCTAGCTGGTCTATTTAACAGTCTGATAGCTGATCTGTACAACCAACTCTCTTCATAAAAACTTGCTAATGTATCTGTTTATTGGTTATATATGATTATGTTTCGTAAAATAGATCACAGTACACTAATGACCACAAGACTGAAATAATCATTAATCCACTAACAGTTGAATGAGATAAATTTGAAAGAAAATGAATCAAAAAGTTTTAACTCAATTAACTAAAAGCCGAAATGCTCTAAAAAAAATTTCTGATCTTACACAACTCAAAAGTCAGAACAGTATTGGTCTGGAGGAAACATTTAAACCTATAACTGAACCACTACATGAACTTGTGAATGATAACAAAAATTTCAGACATTGATACCATCAGAGTTTAATAATGTTGAGACTGGAAAAAACTATGCAAAACTGCTCTCCAATCGACCGAAAGAGAAACACACCACCTAACAAGAAAAGGAAACTTACATTTCACAGTGCTAAGAATCAATTCTCAAAACCTAAATATGATATTGAGAAGGCATTGGATTGGGGAATGGATAGTCTTAATCCTCAAGATGATGATGATGATGATGATGATGATCAATTCTATTCTCAACCAGCTATAGACGACACATCGTTTGAAGGCTTACCTCATGCCTCGAAATCGTCAGCGAGAGAAGGTTCTCCTTATTCATCAACTAAGTTTATGAAACAAATATCCCCCACACTTCGCTTCCATTACCGGTTCAAGACTCACCCCATTCATCATTGCCGTTAACGAGTCAAGAGCCCTCTCATTCATCGAACGTGTTATCAAATGAAACAGCTATACATTCAACGCCTTCGATAACGAATCAATCAACCCAACATGAAGACAACTCAAAAATTTGAATATCAGTGAACTGGCACGGGAAGATCTTTTGGATAAGACATATGGTCCATACAAAAATGCAAGTGGACAATTAATGTTGGGGAATTCACACATTAATGTGACTCACAAAAAAATTGAATTGGATGATGGACAAAACTGGCGTCTTACAAGTGGATTATATTCATTAATACTCCACCGTCTACCTCAAAATTATAATTCAAATGATCTAGAAATATATAATGAAATTTTATTGATAACTAATGTGAACCGGAGAACAAGGGCAAAGAAATATACAAAAATTATTAAACCACTCTTAACAAAATCACGTACTGCTGAGTCTACACATAAATTCTCAAAATCAATTGTTTCTGGGACTGGTTTCATGTCACTCGCGACGAATAAACCCAATTATCTATATTGGGACGATCCAAATGAGTTGGTTGAACGATTACAACTCTTAATTGCCTCTCAAACAGCTGGAAATACGAATCATACTAATGAAATTACGTCAATAATTGATGAATTGAGAGAGGCTCAAATTATACACTAAATTCATATATAATTGATTGATAATATTGAAATGAGCTTATAATCATCATGTCTGTTGACAAGTTTGGACGTTATGTAAATGATAAGCAGATCTCTATTCATTTAAAACGACGTGAGAAAATACCAGGACTCTACATTGATAATGATGGAAGTTACAATATACAAGGAAGACGTTTAAAAATGGTCGCTTACCAATTGAGAATGCCGACTTGGCGATAAAAGAATATGTGGACCAAGTTGTAAACGATCTGAGAAATTTTCTAACATCAATGATTTCAAGTCATCAAGAAAGGAATGAGAGATTATTATCCGATAAATTGGCTACAGTTAATCAGCGGATAATCAAGACTGAGAAAACTACATCAGATATTCTTGATAAAATTGTACGCTCTCATATTCGAAAGTAATAAATATGTCTAGACGGGGAATAATTAATGAAATACATGCTCCTTCACGTAAGCATTTTCTTAGACGTAGAGTCATAACAAAGGGATAAACGAATTATGGCAAGCTGACTTGGTTGAAATGGGGAAGTATGCACACTCAAACAATGGGTATCGCTACATGCTAACAGTGATAGACACATTCTCAAAATTTGGATGGGGAAGCAATAAAGTCTAAAAATGCAAAAGACGTTGCTGAGGCCATGGAGAAAATATTTCAATCAGGGAGAGGATTCCCCAAAAATCTTCAAACAGACGATGGAAAAGAGTTCTTTAACACCCAATTTAAGATATTAATGAAACGATATGGAATCAACCACTATTCAACATTTAGTAGTCTAAAGGCCTCAATTGTTGAACGATTTAATAGATCATTAAAAGACCTAATGTGGCGTGAATTCAGTTTCAATGGGACATACAAGTGGGTTGATATATTCAAATCATTAATTTCCGTTTACAACAATAGACATCATAGAACTATACGAATGTCACCCGTTAATGTAAACACTAAAAATGAGAAACATATTTTGAAAACTGTCTACAACAACATTAAAATGTTTGCGGGAAGCAAATTGAAAATGGGTGATTATGTACGCATCAGCAAGTACAAACACGTATTTGAAAAAGGCTATACTCCTAATTGGACAACTGAAATTTTTAAAATAAGCAAAGTACAAAATACTTACCCAACAACATACTTACTACAAGACTTCAATGGGAATCCAATTCAAGGTGGTTTCTACAAAGAGGAATTGAAAAACAAGTTTTCCTAACACTTATCTGGTTGAAAAAGTGTTAAAAAGAAAGGGAATAGAGCTCTAGTGCGCTGGTTGGGTTTCCCCAAAACCGAAGACAGCTGGATTCATAAGAATGAAATTGTGTAATAATATAAGATTGAAAACAATTTTGTGTTTTGTATTTTTCTTTTTATTTTATCTTCAAGTTATTTATAATTTTTATTTTTCTTAATTTATTATTAGTATGTACACTTAATTTTAAACATTTTTTTATTTTTTATTTTATACATTTTAATTTTCAATAAAGTATTGTTTTATTATTCTAAACATCTAGTTTTCTTTTTTCAACCTATCCATTAACATGAAATGTAATACTAATTGTCCTTCGTAAATGTTGATCGCACTTTCATTATTATCCAACTTTCTTTTAAGATTATTTATTTTGTTCACACTAGTTTGATTACTGTGTGAGTTCTCTAGCGCAAACATTTGGCTGCGCCAAACTCTTGACTCCGCTTCTAAAATTGATATGGAACTCTCAATTTCAAAGGGAATTACTAAATAATGTGCTCTTGCTATAGTTGAAATCTTATCTTCTTCTATTATTCGCTTATCATCCTGACTATCTAATGTAGTTTTTGTTACTTCGACTGTAGTGATTTCTAGACCTAAACATCTGCATACTAGAACGTTCTTGCTTTCCTGTATACAAAGTATTTGAATAATTTGATAATGAAATGCCCATCAAACAACATGCCTTTACCCCCTTATTTTTTTTGATGCATATTTCACCAGAGTTATCGAAATTTTCATAAGTTTACGCATACATTTTTGGGCGTAAACCAACAAACTCAGTCATTGGTTTACCATGCAACTCATCCTTAAAGAAACCCAATCGTTTCTAATTACATTTCTTAAACTTATACAACTCGGCCAATTCATCTGGATATTCGGACGTGTCAAACTTTAACTCCACATCATCTCGAATATCTGCATAAAAATCATTTGTCTTTATGCTGTAAATAAATGAATCCGTATCCATATAATTTAATTTGAGTGCTTTCCCAAACTTAGGTTTCATATAGTCATAATGGAAGTCATACATTTTGTATTTTGACATCTCCAACACTACAAATCCTAAATAAATAGGTTTATCACAAATGTTGTGTAACCTCTTCATTTGAATTGCATACATAGTTTCACTAAACCTTGATGCACTATGAAAATTAGATTTTGATATTAAGTCCCTGGCACATAATTTGGGTCGCCCTGACTTCCTATTTTCAATTGGATACTCCCACTCCGTTATTATCCCTTTTTTTCACTGTTTTCCATGGTTTTCCATAAACAGCATTGTTCAATAATTTGAAAAATCTTTTCAAAATTATTTTTGGCTCTGGTCCTATGCTCAGTGTTTATATCAATATATTTCTTGAGCCAGGCTTTCTGCCTAAATTGAAGGATGGAGTGAATTTTTTAATTCCAAGCCATGTCTCATACACTGTTTTAAAGTCTTATAGTATATGATATAATTCTTCTTTTCAGCGAGATCGGCTATTAACTTTGGAGTTTTACAAGTGCTTGATGGTAGCTTGTTATCCGGACAGAATGGTAAATCATTATGTTCATCATGGATTGAGTAAGGGTAATCTAGATCAACCTCTAGAATATACCCATACTCACTATTTTCATGAATATTTTCTAGATTAAAACTCTTAACCTGATTCGTGTCCTAACCACTTGAACTCTCCGTAAGGTAGTGGTTCAGACATAGCCCATCCATACAAATTGTTTGCATCCACATACATTAAAAATTCCGATTCTTTAGTAGGATCGAAATCTTTTAAGTATTTGTGGTTTGCTTTTGTATGCCTATGACTACATTGTGATCTCTGTGGTTTTTAACATAGCATCCACGACAATCCTGGTGTAGTGTAATAATGGGCGGGGTCAAGATTGTAAATTGAAGAACAAATTGCCCTACAATTTTGGAAAACGTCTGTTAACAATAAAACATCAGTTTTTAAATACAATTCTAAGTATTCCTTCAATGAACGACATTTAAAATGATACCATACTTGGATGGCATGAGCATAATCCTCTTCTGAACATTCTGACTCTGTTAAATTACTATAGAACTTGGACCTTGGTGGGAGACAAGTTTCATCTAGTTTTTCAACAGAATCTAAATATTCGTAGGGAAACACCTTTCCTGCGAAGTAGTTCAAAATCTGACTTGTTTTTGTACTGTGATTTCAGCACATTGAAATTCTCCTCACTCAAATTCCCCGCGAGTGTGTCTAGACTAGAGGGCATGAATCTGATAGTATCCAAAACCTGATTTCTAGCATATTTTTCCTTAGAGGGAGATATTTAGAAATTGAAATATATAATTCCTTATTCAAAGGAATAACTTTTATTTCCCCTCAATTTCTCCAAGTTCTTTAACAAACAAATGAGAATCGTATTTGGAGAAATTGTGAAAGAATACGGGAATAAAATCACCCGTCTTGTATTTAAGGTTATATGAATTATGGGCTGCACCTCTATATCTACCTGTAAAATGACAGTGATCTTTCACTCTATCATTATTTAAAATACTCTTACATGTGTGACAAATGGTTGCTTTCCTAAAATTATCTAACTCATTATGACTCATGTGCATTGGAACCATTATTTTCATGTGGTTCTCATACAAATCGGACAAATCTGACGTTAAATTTTTAATGAAAGTGCGAGCGACATCACCTCCTGTCTTCGAAACAAACTTATCTAAGCTAGAGTCAAATGCACACTTTATGTAGTATGCAAATGCTACTGGCACATGTGTGTTTTGTGTTTGCACTTACATCTAATGTTACTGGTTCCAATATGCATTCAAAGTCGGCATACACGACGAACGGAACCTCCAACTGATGGTGATGGTTTTAAAGGTAATCTTCTGATCCTTCCTTGGTCCTCGGTAACCACCCGACTGCATCTCAATGTATGTTGAGCCGCCCTCTCCTCACTCGTTGAGTATTGTAAGCATTGATTACAGAACTAACGCTTAGCTCGATGTTTACCCAGTTGTTTGACAAGTAGACTGTGTATGAAAATTGAAATTGTAAGGTGATTGTGATATTTTTAAATTTAATGAATGTATTTACGATGAAATATTTTTAATCCACACATAGTGACCATGAATACCCGCCGTTGGTCCGTCGACGAATAATAAATTAATGTGGATTCTCATTTCCACTCCATCGCAGTAAAGCGGTCCAATTATTTTGTCAGATTCCTCATCATACCCGAAAACATTTAAACTTATGTGAGGGTTTCGTTGAGTGAACTCTTTTATTTTTCGAATTTCCATCGGGAATGTTAATTCATTGAAGTCAATCTTTACGTTGTTCATCTCAATTATTGGGGACGTGATCTCAACACCATAACTATTACAATGGTATGATCTATTTCTTGGTTTGAGGGCCGATATAATTGCCCACTTAAAACAGAAGGCATCTTTGTTATGTACATTAACAACTGCCTTTCTATTTTTAATTTAAGCGAAAGCTCAAAATTATTAGAACCTTTTGTCGTATCACATTTGTAAACATTAAGCTCCAGCCTAATGATTCGTGTCAAGGTCCATCCGATGTCCTTTTCCTGAAACTCACTCATTTTTTCGTCTTTCACATTTTTATGCGTTTCAAAGAAATGGAGGAAGTTGGATCAGTCGTAACCAGAGACATTGTGCTCTGAAACTATTTTATTTCTTGTTGAATATCATGCTCTTTTATTAGCATGTACTCAGCAAACAACTCAAAATTGCATTTAAATGATAGGTGGGTAGTCATCACGCTTTCCAAGTGAGGGATCAGTGGTAATCCAGCCTCATTTAGGAATTCAATAGGCATCCTAACATCCGCTCCGTCGTTCTCAAACATGAATTGGGATACGGCCCTTGTATCCATTCACAATCTGCTTGATTCTTCCGTCCACCGGTTGGAGTTGTATTTATGCAACTCGGTGCGAGCGTGGAAATGCCATTGCATACTTGCAGGTAGGTAATGCTGGCAGGAATAGCAATACTCCCCATTGATGGTGTTGGTGGTGTTGTTGAAGTGGTTGGTGTTCTCGGGATTCATTGATGATGTTTTTGTTTGTAGTATTGGTTTTAAAAGTATTTGATTGTTTATTGTAAAATTGATTTTTTTCAATGTTGTTTAACAATGATTATTGAATTATAAAATTTGTTTAAGCATACTTGATTTCGAAAGTTATTAACAATTTTCACTGCACAATTATAATTTGTTTTCGACTAGGGTTTTATTGATAATGTTGAAGTTATAAACAATTTTCACTGCACAATTATTCACTCAACAATTTTTGAATATGTTAACTTTGGAGAATCGCGGAGCCGATGTGTATGTTGGAGTCACAAACTCGAAGTGATTTTAAGGATTTTAGGTTTTTGGATGAAAACCGAGGAAAATTGAATAGTGGGCGAATATCGATGGGTATTCATGGTGTGCTACCCTCATTGCATCTTGGTTATAATATTAGGCTTTTCTTTTAGATTTTCTATTTTATCTTCAAGTATCTTAGAAATGGTGTTGTGCTCTCTTCTGAATCCCATCATGTTTCCCATCCTTTTAACGTTCATCACGTCTTCCTTCCTCCGCTCCGACTTCGAATACATTCGAATTGACGAGACAAGTGGGCGTCACACCTTCGTTCGTTTTACAGGTAGCGTGGCGCCTACGATCGTTTTACAGGTAGCGATGCGTCACGTGTAAGGCGCCTTCGATCGTTTTTCAGGTAGCGTTGGGCTTCCGAGCATATTTCATCACGTTTCGTTTTGTAACGTTTCGATCTAGTATGATGCGTTGCCGCACGACCTACGTTTTCGAGGTGGGTGTTCGCGCGTTCGTACGCTACGTTCGTTAAAGAGCGTATCACGTTTTCGTAGGACGACTTCGTCTTACGTTTTCGAGTACGATCTACGAATCGACTGCGAGCCCGACCTCGATCCCTCACCGTCTCGTCTCGGGACACGCGACCTCGAGAGCGTATCGTAGCACGTGTTCGTCACACGTTTTCGTCCTCGATCTACGAATCGTTTTCGACTGCGACCCCGACTGCGAGCCCGAGTGCGACCCCGACCCCGAGGGCGTGTCGGGACAACCGATCTCGACCCCGACCCCGAGGGCGTCTCGGGATAAGCGACTTCGACCCCGACCCCGACCCCGACCCGACTCCGAAGGATTTGTGTGACAAAACGCCCCGACCCCGATCCCGATCCTTTCATCGCCCCGTCTCGGGTCGCGTACGATTCGTCACACAAATCCCACACTTGTCATTTCCACAGGTGACCCTAATTAAATTGCATCTTCATTACCTCACACTTGACATTTCAACAGGTGACCCTAATTAAATTGCATCTTTATTACCTCACACTTGACATTTCAATAGGTGACCCTAATTAAATTGCATTTTTATTACCCCTAAATTGACATTAATGATAGGTGATAGTAACTAACGATATACGTCAAAGTAGCGTAATCTTTGGAGCCATCGAACGACAATAAGATGGAGAAGCATTGCGATCAGCCCAAATAACGCAATCCAACATTTGGCCATCATTGAGATCATCACTCATCACTAGTAGTAGTATCACTAGTATATTATTATTAATCTATCGAATATTTGCAGTGAGTTGGCAGGATCACTTTTGCCATTCACATAAGTATCGTATTAAATAATATCGATATCTAACTTAGATTAATCAAGCAATATCGATATTCCCGCTTAATCTAGGCTAGACCATCTCTTTTCAATTCGAAAGCTACAAAGATAGTGTGCCGCAGCAAAATATTAAAAATAAATCTGACGGTATCCGTCATAATATTACATATATATTTTATTGGTGTTGTTGGGAGTGCGCACTCTTCAAAGTGCATTGTTTTTATTTTCTTTGGCCCTCTTGTTGGTTTTACAAGGTACGTAGCGAGAAAACCACATTTCATAATTCTAATTAGTACGTTTTTCCTGGTGTAGGATATTGTGTGTGCAATTGAGTCACCAGTTTAGTGATCGCCGCCTGTCGATAGGACAAAATCAAGAGGCTGTAGAAGCGACGCCATGCGTTGCTAAAACGGTTCCAGAAGGAACACTAGCGTCTGATAAACCCTTTTGAGAGAGAACGGATTAGCATAGAGCTGATCGTTGTCACTTCTCATTATCATCGTGGAAGTGCACCCTGCGCTGCTGAGGCTGCGCGTTTCGTTGAACTCGTTGCTACGACTCGCTGCTATGTGTTGCCGAGCCCGCACCACTCGTCGTCGCATCCCTGATTTGATGTTGTGTTGACAGTGCGATTGTCACTGGAGGCCACTGCTGATTTTCGTTGCTGCTCCTGACGCCGCCGATAGTGCTGTTGCACTCACTGTCGCCTTGGTTGCCGTTTCTTTTCTCGTATACATTTTTTCTTGTCCATACAAAATGTTCAACAATATAACGTAAATTCAATTAAAAATAGTATTGAAATATAATTCATATTTGAATTTAAATTTAAATTTTGTATTTAGTATTATATTTTAAGTTGGCTGCCCACTCAACGGGTCGTCTTATTATAAGACGACGCCCAAGACGTGTTCGTTACATAAATAAAATGGCGCCCAAACGTGGAGCCGGAGATAGTAATACAAAAATGCGCTCTAAATGGAGTCGCCATTTAATAAAATGGTGCCCGAACGTTGAGCCGAAGTTGTGTTAGAATAAAATGTCCAACCAATTAGCGATCCAGAATCTAGGTATCGCATCCCCGCGCTTCCGGTTACCTTTTTCATATTCCCATTTCCTTCCTCAACCGCCATCCAAATCTTTAGTAGTGCAGTGTGTCAGCTGTTTGATTATTCGGAAGTGTAGGTAGTCTGCTAATTTTCGTGGAGCCTAACCAATAATCAATCAAGTTGGCCAATATAATACTAACCATAGTTAGTAGTCTCTAAAGCTTATTCGACTTGTCATCTTATCACTCTGGAATGTTAGAATTAACCTCAGGTTGATCTAAACCAAGTGATAGATTTCAGTTATCAGTAAGTTTTATATTCTGTTTGAATGAGTGAGAAAATTGAGATTGCTCTTGTTGGATTATTTCGGCAAGTTCCTCTTTTCCTTCATCAACTAATCAAAGATTCAGTTCATTTACTAAGAAGTATTGCAGGATATATATATTTGTTTTATGCAACAAGTAATAAAAGGATAAGTCCCAATTAAAAGATTTTTTAAAGAGAATAAATAATTTTGTTGAATATTATTTTCTGAATTTAAATAATATTGTAGAATATTATTTTATTGCTGTTGTTATATAATAATATTGTTGAATATTATTTTCCGAATTTAAAATTGTATAGAAAACAAATTTCATTATGGCAGTTATGCGTAGTACAGAGGATTTAGTTTCGTTAAGCAACGTGGCCCAAGAATCCATTCTCTGCACTATTTGCAACCACGTCAATTCTGAAACAGCTTATACCGAAACACGGTGTAAACATAAATTTCATAGTTCTTGTTTGCCAGAGTGGTTAAATGGTAATACCACTTGTCCAAATTGTAGGCAGCCATGTACTCTTACACATAGTGCCGAGAATTTGTCACGTATGGCAGGTGCTAATTCACGAACCACATTGGGTAGACCTCGAGGTGCGAGTAATAATCCCGCCGGAGCTATTCCAAGAAATCGTCCAGTAACTAGGTCGACCAATAGAAACACCCAAAATACACGCCAATCAGTTGGTGCTGCAACTAGGCGAGACTCGGGTAGATTCGTTCCTATTAGCAATGTGAGTAATGAGGATCACATTCAACAAATGATATCAAGTTCTTTAGAAGCTCATAGAACAAGTATTGCTGCAGCAGTGTCTGAGCAAATTAACACGGCTTTACGTAACTTGAATCTTTCTTCCTTTCGAAGAGGATCTCGAGACGAGTCACAGCTCGAATGGGATAACGGGATTCCTGACAATGTGCCAAGAGCTAAGACTCTAATTCGAGAAACAGAGCCTCAGATGGACGTACGAACATGAGTGACTACTCCACTGATAGGCCTGACCGAATTTCAATGTTATTTCTAATTGGAAAATTAAGTTTTCTGGTTCAGCCAATGATCTTCCTATAGAAGATTTTATATATCGTATTAATTGTCTTACGACCCAATATTTCAATGGCAACTTCGACGTATTGTATCAATTTGCCAATTTACTCTTTTCCGGTTCTGCTCTTTCCTTTTTATTGGCGAGTTCATAAGACAGCAGGTCATATGAATTGGTTTGAGCTATGTAATAAGTTATGAGAACGTTATCAAGATCAAAGATCGGATCGAGATATTAAGCAGGCTATGAGACACAGAAAGCAATTAACCAATGAGACTTTTGATGACTTTCTGGATGCGATGGTGGCTATCGCAGATTCTCTCAAAACCCGTTATCGGAGTTTGATATCATAACAGAAGTCAGACATAATCTGAGATCTGATCTGAAGCACGAGTTACTGCATATAGATACACCTAGTCTAGCTATATTGCGAAGAGAATGCCATAGACACGAAGATTTCTTTAGAAACACGCGTTCGAGACAGAGTGAGAATATTTCTAGGAGAGTTGTCAATGCCATTTCTCATGATGGGGATTCTGATAATCAATCTGTATCAGAACCTGAATCGAATGAAGAAATCTGTGCCTTACTTGAAAACAAAAGTTAAAATGTTGGAATTGTGATGAATCTGGTCATCGTTATCACGATTGTCTAAAAACTCGTCGCATTTTCTGTTTTGGTTGTGGCTTAAAAGACATGTATCGCCCTACTTGTCCCAAATGTCGACCAGCACAGGAAAACTTAACGAAGGATGTTCTCCAAATTCAAACGAGGAACATCCGACACTAGCCTGGGATTCCAACATAATGACTTCTCTACCTGACACGACTTTACAACCCCGTGACATTTCTTATTAATAGCCAGATTTAAAATTTTATCGATCGTTCAAGCCATATCATGAACGCTTGCGAGATTATCGTTTGCGTCGAGCAGAAATTTTTAATGCCAACGCATTGTTTGTCAAAAGAAGCCGTTCTTCTCAACGACTGAAAGCATTTTGGGAAAATAGACGAAGATTAAAATGCTTTACTATTTCCTCTATAGTGCACAAGAACAATGATATTCGTCCGTTTACACAGATTTGTATTTTCGACAAATCTTATTTAGCTGTCCTCGATAGTGGCGCTAATAAAAGTGTGAGTGGATACGCTCTTGCAGAACCCTTTATCTCGTTGAAACACAAATTTAAGAAAATTAAAGGTTTTGTTCATACTGCGGATGGTTTAAAGCAAGCTGTTGCTGGTACTGTTAGCATTCCCATCACTTTTAATTCTAAGATTAAGGATTTCGAATTTTTGCTCGTACCGTCCATTAAACAAGATGTGATTTGTGGTATGGATTTCTGGAAGGCCTTTGACATTTCCATTTCGCCTTCGTTCTTTATTAATGAGATCGAAGCTCCTACTTCGCCGTGGTCTTCTCCTGTCACGTTAGTCGTTAAACCAGGGAAGGTTCGATTCTAATAGATGCTCGCAAACTCAACGCGGCGACAGTAAAAGATGCCTATCCCATGCCTATGTTGGATGGTCTCTTAAGTCGACTTCCTTCGGTGCAATGCATATCGAAAATCGACTTAAAAGATGCATTTTGGCAAATACGTTTGGATTCGGATTCTCGTCCGAAAACTGCTTTTACAATACCCAACCGACCTCTATATCAATTTAAACGTATGCCTTTTGGTCTTACTAATGCTCCTCAGACTATGTGCAAGTTATACCGTATCAGTTAAAATCGCATATATTTGTATATCTTGATGATCTGCTAGTCATGTCAGCAAGTTTTGATGAGCACTTGGAGCATTTGTCTACAGTTGCTACACAATTGCATAAAGCGGGACTGACGATAAATGTCGGAAAAAGTCAGTTTGGTTTACGCCAAGTAGATTATCTTGGATATATTGTAGGAGAAGGTACTCTCCAAATAAACCCTAACAAAATACAAGCAGTGGATGAGTTCCCAGCTCCAAAAACACGGAAACAACTAAGAAGATTTTTAGGTATGACTGGATGGTATCAGCGATTTATTTCCCAGTATTCGACAGTCATATTTCCCTAACGGAATAATTAAAAGGAAAATCGTATGAATGGAATGACGTAGCTCAAGTGGCCTTTGATGAAATCAAACGCAAGCTGTGTACTGCTCCATTTCTAATTCATCCGAATTATTCAAAGCCATTCGTTGTACAATGCGACGCTTCGTCTTATGGAGTAGGCGCTGTATTAGCTCAAGTGGATGAATCAGGAAGCGAGAGACCCATCGCTTATATGTCCAAAAGCTAAATAAAGCCCAACAAAACTATACAGTGACTGAGCTTGAATGCTTAGCGGTTGTTCTTGCAATAAAAAATTTAGAATGTATATCGAAGGACAGTCTTTTAAAGTCGTTACTGATCACGCAAGCCTACGTTGGTTAATGAACCAATCAGACTTGAGTGGGAGGCTGGCTCGATGGGCAATTAAATTACAGGGCTTTTCTTTGATATTGAACACAGAAAAGGAAGTGAAAATGTAGTAGCTGATGAACTTTCTAGATCCTTCGAAGAAGTGACAGAAATCGCAGCAGTAGAGTTAGAACTGTTCCCGGAAATAAATCTCGATTCCGATGCCTTTCAATCACCTGAATATTGTAAGTTAAGAGATAGCTATCAAGAAGCTGCTTTACCTGATTTTCAAGTAATCGACCAATTCATTTATCATCGTTGTACGTTTTATCAGGATTGTTGGAAACTATTCGTTCCAGGCGAATTACGACAATCAGTGATCAGAGCTGCTCATGATCAGCCAACTTCTAGTCACTGTGGCATAGCTAAATGCTTAGAACGACTGAGAAGGAGATTCTTTTGGCCCAAGATGGTTGTCGATGTTCGTAACTATATTAAAAATTGCGATATATGTAAAACCACTAAATATCCAACGTGCAACTTAAAACCTCCGATGGGAAATAAAGTATCGAGTGACAGACCTTTTCAGAGGTTATACATCGATTTTATTGGTTCTTTTCCGCGCACTAAACAAGGCAACGTAGGAATTTTCATCATCCTTGACCATTTTTCTAAGTTTACCTTTCTTAAACCAGTAAAGAAATTTACATCGCAAGTTATTATCAATTATTTAAGAGATGATATCTTTGCATGTTTTGGAGTACCGGAAGTTATAGTTAGCGACAATGGCACTCAATTTAAAAGCCATGAGTTCACTAACTTTATTTCCAAATTCGGAGTTCAGCATATAAGAACAGGTGCGTATGCTCCGCAATCAAATGCAGCCGAAAGAGTTAATCGCTCTATTAACGCAGCCTTAAGAGCTCATATACGGAGTGATCAGCGGGTGTGGGACATTTATTTGCCAAGTATCAATGCGGCTTTAAGAAATTCCATACACCAGTCGATTGGTATATCTCCAAATCTTGTAGTATTCGGACAACATATGACTAAAAACGGTCAAGATTTTAAATTGCTTAGAAATCTTGACTTGCTTAGCGATGGAACGGAAGGTTTAAATAGAATTGATCAATTTCAGAAGATTCGTGCAGACATTGAAAAACATCTCACAATGGCTTATAAGAAAAATCAGCAGATGTATAATTTGCGTAGTAGACCACGTTCTTTTGAAGTTGGACAACAAGTGGTCAAACGGAATTTTGCATTAAGCAATGCAGCAACAAATTTTAATGCCAAGTTAGCGCCTGTTGGAATCAACGCTCGCATTAAAAAGAAAATTGGCAATTCTTTATACTTATTGGAAGATCTAACAAGGAAAGAATTAGGCACATTCCATGCTAAAGACCTTTGGAAGTTTCTTGTTCACCCTATTTCAAATTCAATCTTCGTCATAAAGACTCCCATTGAACTTGTGGTGTAGGGTGAGCAATGTCCGTTAATTGCAGTTTGAATTTGAATTGTATGGCGGTATCGATATTTGCGACGCGACTGTTGTGCAAGCTAACAGCTGCTCGCGATAACATCTGCATTGGATGATTGATGCACTCGCCAACAGATGTTAGTATATTATTAATTATCTATCGAATATTTGCAGTGAGTTGGCAGGATCACTTTTGCATTCACATAAGTATCGTATTAAATAATATCGATATCTAACTTAGATTAATCAAGCAATATCGATATTCCCGCTTAATCTAGGCTAGACCATCTCTTTTCAATTCGAAAGCTACAAAGATAGTGTGCCGCAGCAAAATATTAAAAATAAATCTGACGGCATCCGTCATAATATTATATATATATTTTATTGGTGTTGTTCGGGAGTGCGCACTTTTCAAAGTGCATTGTTTTTATTTTCTTTGGCCCTCTTGTTGGTTTTACAAGGTACGTAGCGAGAAAACCACATTTCATAATTCTAATTAGTACGTTTTTCCTGGTGTAGGATATTGTGTGTGCAATCTCGTGGCAACGACCACAGTACAGCACACATCAACTGATCTGCAACTGCAGAGGCCCCGCGCCAAAAGGCGTGGCAACAACTTTGCAAAGGGAGTTGCCACCATACGCCTAGATATTTGCACTTGAGTCACCAGTTTAGTGACGCCGAGGACAGCAAGAGGCTGTAGAAGCGACGCCATGCGTGCTAAAACGGTTCCAGAAGGAACACTAGCGTCTGATAAACCCTTTTGAGAGAGAACGGATTAGCATAGAGCTGATCGTTGTCACTTCTCATTATCATCGTGGAAGTGCACCCTGCGCTGCTGAGGCTGCGCGTTTCGCAGACTCGTTGCTGCGACTCGCTGATATGTGTTGCCGAGCCCGCACCACTCGTCGTCGCATCCCTGATTGGATGTTGTGTTGACAGGCCGATTGTCACTGGAAGCCACTGCTGATTTTCGTTGCTGCTCCTGACGCCGCCGATAGTGCTGTTGCACTCACTGTCGCCTTGGTTGCCGTTTCTTTTCTCGTATACAATTTTTCTTGTCCATACAAAATGTTCAACAATATAACGTAAATTCAATTAAAAATAGTATTGAAATATAATTCATATTTGAATTTAAATTTAAATTTTATATTTAGTATTATATTTTAAGTTAGATATAATCCAATAGTAAGTCCTCAGATGGGTATGGTATGTATATAATATTATATCAAAGCTGTTATATATTCTAATCCTTTTTGAAGTTCACCCAGCTCATCAACTCATCAATCATCACAGGCCTGTCGATATCGATGCAGTATAAAAAATCAGAGTATAATGAGTATGTGTAAGTACGGCATAGCCGCACAAAAATCGTTTGTAATTTGTATATGACAGCTATTATTTTTGTTATTATTATTCTTATTATCCATCCTATTAGGAAATACTAGGCAAAATTAATATAGTAGGCAAATAATGCATAAAATGAAGTTATGTACATGCATTATAGTATTGTTGAATTCTTTTGGTACTAATCTCTTTGAATAATCATGAAGTCGAAATAAATTATAAAGTAATGGGCACCTGATATTACTTGTTGTTGCTTAAATTGGGTAAAGCTATAGAGCCAGAAGCTTTTACAGGTTGGGAGGGTAAAGAAGAAGAACATAACTATCTTCGTTCTTCATATTTATATATTGAATGCATATACTTCTTAACCGGTCTATCGGTTGATAGCCTATCCTGTCTGATCCCGTCTTAACTCTGTCTACCTTCTTTTTATCTGTGTGGCACGGTAGCTTACTAGGTGGCAAAAGACCCACCCCACTTTCCCTGAGCTTTAGTCGACAATGTAGGCAGAGTATGCCTCTAGTTTGCTGCCCACTCAACGCCCAAGACGTCCCAAGACGTGTTCGTTACAAAACACAGACGCCCTACGAAGAACTATTGCGAAGACTGTACAACACCAACTGGAACTTAAGTCTACGTAAGTTTGTAGATGTTGTGGTGGCGCAGATAGGTTCCAGAGTTTCCCTTTCTTGTAATTAAATAAAACACTCGTAACACTCGTAAAATGTACAGAGGGGGTTATTGGTCTATTTTAAGAAACATATTCATATATAACCAATAAACAGATACATTATCATGTTTTGATGAAGAGATCTGGTTGTACAGCTATCTGACGGTTAAACAGATCAGCTAGACGTTCTTTTAAAAGACCTGGTTGTATCGACCAGGTAGCTGTTCTTTAAACAGACCTGGTAGGCCGCTTGTCGTAGCTGAAATTCACTAAGCCTAAAAGTATGCAACATTTTGTCTTCTTTTTCGGCACACATACATATTTATACCTATTATTTATTATATTATTTATTTACATGTTTATTGTCCTAGTTAATTTATATTATTTAATTTGTTTAGTTGTAGAAAATTATTTTTGTAGCCTGCGGAAATGGTACTCAATGTCTTGTCATGTTTTGTTCTGAGAAGCGGAGCTTTATTTAGCAATGAGTCTGAAAGCTCCAAAAATAGCGCCATCTATTGGTGGACCACGATACTTACAAGCACAGTTGCCATTCCAAAAATTTTTGTATCAAAATTTTGAAAAAATGTACCAATTTTAGCAAAAATGTACCAAAAAATTTTGTCACGAAAGGTTTTTGTATTTCACAAATGTGATTCACAATATATAACTGTTTACGTAGTGATAGACATTAGATTGGCGCATACATATCTTCTCAATTGACATAATAAGTCGCAAATCGACTGTATGCGATATTTTCCACTGTTAGTCATGGTTCAATTTCTAACTGATACAAAATTTGTGTCTGATGGAACAGAGCCATTTGTTAAAATAATATGTGTGAAAATAAAATTTTATGAAAAATTTAAATTCTAGACCAGGCATATTGAAAATGTTCCAAAATGAAAAAAAGTGATCCAATGTACCTACGCATAAAAATGTACCAGTCTTGGTACATTTGTACCAAAAGTGGCAACCGTGCTTACAAGCGTGAATTACTATATTAGTTGTCAAATCCGAAATTAGGTTTTTGTTGTTGGTTTTGTTTGTAACACAATTGTTGTTAACAGGTTATGTGAAAAACCTGAGAAAAAAAATGTGTAAAAGTGCATGTGACTAAAACCAAACTAAGTTTAGTTTTGTGCATTTAATTTTAGTTTCGGCATCCAGTATTTACACTGAATCTAATAACACAGTCATAATTTATATAAAACCCAGTGTGTAAATTTTAATGACCCAGTAGTGAAACGCCGTAATAATGAATTATAATAATTATAATATTATGTTGTGGCGAGAAAATTGAAAACAACAACTCATACCTACCTACAGTTGTATGTACATTGTAATGGTCGCAAATGACAAAATTGGGCGTAAAATCTCTTTCTCCTTGAGATTTTAAATTTGCCGCTCAAAGTTAGCGGATACACAAACCTTTGCTCGATAAGGGACAATACACCTCTGCAAATTAAATTTCCCTCCGTGATGAGTTGTCTAGCGAAAGATCGTAGGAGAAGGAGACGATCTTTGTCACTTTGGCAACGTCAGCCTTCATTCTTTTCTTATTTGACTACGATCAGAGACAGATGCACAAATTCTTGGTTGATGGTGTTTTTAAAAAAAATTATAAAACACATGCATCACCAGAAAATAAAAGACAAAACTAATCTGTCAACATCATCAGCATTCATCGATGCTTTTTGCTTTGAGCAAAGCAAAATAATCCAGCTTGTTACGCTGATAAGCGAAGGTAATTATTTCTATGAAATAATCAAATTTTTAGTTGGCCATAATTTCAACTTTTTTCTCATATGTAAATTGGAAAATTCGTCTAAGCCGTCACGTTTTTCTTTAAAATAATACGGATAGACAAAAATTTCTACCCTTAAAGTGGATTTTAATTCCACAAATCCGGCGCAAGTTAGTCAGCGGAGGCCGACTATTTCGTGCCGGAAGCCTTTATAATTCTGGTCTGCCGCCTGCAAAACCAGAAGGCAACAACAGTGACGTGCCGTGCATCTCTGGGCAGATCACTCTTGCACCACTGTGCCGAGCCGCGCAAGGCTCTAGTACCATAATCGGCGCTTCTCATGTTCGCCGCTTCTCTTGTTCGTCGTCTCCACTTAGCAGCAGCAGCAGACGCAGCAGTCCAACAGTGTCAATGCTAGTGTAGTGCAAGTTTGAAAAGAATATTATGGCCAAAATAATTTGTTAAAAAGATAAAAGGTCATGCCATAGCGAGATCCGTGTTAAAAGCCCAAATAAAATGCAATCTAGATAAAAGATTTGCATTTGCCTTTAAAATATAAAATAATTTAGTTTGCATATTGATAAGAAGCAACTAAAAAGATAACGAAAAGAAAAGATAAATGTCAATTGTGATTTGGCACTTATTTTTTGCGCTATTTTTTGGGTTGCTTTGTTCTGCTTTACTATTATTGCCCTAGGCTTTCAAGGGTATATCCAACGTGAAACACAAAATAATTAAAAATACCTAAAGAAAAAAATAATGAAAATATAATCTCATACCACAATAACAAACTACAACAAAACCCTGTGCAACAAAACCAACAATAATTATAACAATGTGTGTGTGTGTCAACAAACATATAAAAGTATACCCTATAAGGTACAAATCATTAAAATCATCATCATCACCAACAGTAACAACATCATGATGGCCTTCGTCGTGGAGTTCTGTCTGGTAAGTTAGAAGTCCGAGTGTCCGAATAAAATACATAAATGAAGTTCTGATAACATAAATATTCGTAAGTATGTAGATACATACAAACATACATACATATATTGGTGCCTGCTCGGTCACGCAGCAGCTGCCCACAGTTTTGCTTGCATTGTATTTTTCATACTTCTTCGCAGTTGCGAAAGCTTCCAAACAGCATATGAGCTGTCGGCTGATACCCTAACTTTTGGGTCAGGCATATACCTTTTATAACTTATTTTGCTTCTTTGGCACAGCACAGTGGCTTAAATATGATTTAAAATTAAATAAATAAAAATCAATATTAAATACGATAAATAAAATAGAGAAAAATAATTAAATAAAAATTAAATATTAAATATTAAATATGAATTAAAAACAAATAAATAAAAGTCCAGATTAAATTTGTTAAATAAAATATAGAAAATTAAATAATAAATATGATTTAAAAATAAATACAATAAAATAAATATTAAATATGAGTAGAAATATTAAAAAAAATAAAAATAAACAACGCCTTCATAAATGGTTGGCTAACGTCCAACGTGGGGCAGCAGCAACTTTAGCATCGTGGAACTTATGCACAGAATAACAGCATCGGAAGATCCGATACAGGTTGTTGTTGGCCTACTTTGAAGGAATTAGGGCAGAAGAAGTAAAAGTGTCTTCGATTCTGGACTTCGACTAGTCTTACTTATGTGAAGTTACTCGACCGAATCGCACTTTGCATCTTTTAAGTATTCTCTTGTGTAATTCTGTTATCGATTATCGAGAGAATTATATCCTTCAATACCAAGCTCGTTTGTTTTCACTAGGTCTTATAAAATAATTGGATCAATTTAAGTAATAGGTTTGGTTAGGTAGGACCGGTTGCCCCTGTACCGGGCAAAGCATAGACCAGTGGAGATCCGTAGCTGTGCCGGTAGCTTATCTACGTCTCGAAATCGCGCAGTATGGACGCATTTTTGGCAAAAGCCAGCAGCATCCTAGGAGGTAGCCTGAAACGTCCCGAAGATCGTTGTGGCACGGCGAATTAAGATGAATTAAGAGAAAATGCTCGAGTGTTTCCTTACCCCGGGCTCGTTGCGTTTCCTACACTGATCACTGTTCGTGATACCCAGCTTTACAGCATGGACAGCCGACAGACAGTGACCAGTTAAAATGCCTAGCATTAGCCTGCAGTCCTTCCTTGAAAGCTGCATGACGAAATTGGTTAAATTTTTGTTAGTAGAGGCACACATCAGCCTTGCAGTTTTGCACGAGTTGGCACTGCGCCAGCTAGCGTCCCACTGAAGTCTAGAGCGCACCTCAATTTCCCTGCCTAGAGTTCGCAGGGATATCGGAACATTGCACATGTTACCGACATCGAGCCCCACTCCCTCTTTGGCGAGAGAGTCTGCGATCTCGTTGCCATCGATGCCCTGGTGGCTTGGGATCCAATAGATACGCACGACCGCAGATGCGTTCAGCGACTCTATTGCTCTTCTGCTGTTCAGGACAACTTTGGACTTGACCACATCAGAGTGCATTGATCTTATTGCAGCCTGGCTGTCAACAAAGATGTTAATAGAGGTGTGATTACGCTGCAAACCCCGAGCCAATGGCAAAAACTTCCGCCTGGTGGTCTGGAAGTTTATAGGAATGTTTGGAGACCGGGTCTGACAGTATACGGCCGCTCCGACACCATCATCCATGACATCATCCGACACCATGAAGAGGTTAAGGGCTTCGGGAATGCATAACCCTTTCCGCCAGCAGTCCGGTTCCAAGAATATTGTTTTAATATGGTCAGTACTGGTAAGGGGATAATATAGTCCAAGTCTCTACTAGTCTCCCTACCAATGGCGCTGTGACCATAGCCAAGCAGATTGCCTGTTGCGGCAATCCTTAGGGACGATTTTGCGGCTATGGATTGCGCGTATAGGTTTAACGGTTCGACGCCAGCTATTACCTCGAGGGCTTTAGTTGGCGTCTACCTGTGATATACAGTAGCGCTTGACGCTGTGTCCTTTCCATGATGGATAGGTACGTCCATTTTACGTGGCCTGCCACCACACTATTACACCATAGGTGAGGATCGGGCGAACAACTGAGATGTATATCCACCGCATTAGATTAGGAGGTAGGCCCCAAGTGCAACTAAGCATCTTTTTCGCCATGTACAAGGCTCCGGTGGCCTTCTTCACCCTTTCTAACACATTAAGTTTCCATGACAATTTGCTGACCACACCTAGGTATTTTACTGCTAGGCTCGGCTTTAGCATGGTGCAGCCTATTTTTGGGGACCACGCAGGTACCTTATACCTCTTCTTGAAGAGGATAAGGTCCGTTTTGTCCGATTTAATGCTGAGCCCGGCTGATTCGGCCCATGTTTTAATTTCCGTAAAGTAAGTTCCATTACGCAACTAAGGGTGGTTGGGCATTTCCAGTTATCAAGGTGCTTATGTCGTCGGCATAGGCAATTAACTTGGGGCCCGTCTAGTGAATTTTTGGAGTAGGCTATTTACGACCAAATTCCAAAGGAGAGGCGAGAGAACCCCACCCTGGGGAGTGCCACCTCGCACTACCTTTGTAATGGCCGCATCGCCCCACGTAGCCACCACCCGCCTGTCGCAAAGAAGGCGGTTGACCCACCAGTGGATCGCTGGTGCCGTGTTAACTGAGGTAAGGCCCTTCATAATAGCGTCAGTAGTGACGTTATTGAAGGCGCCTGAAATGTCAAGAAATGCACTCAAGGCATATTCTTTATAGTGGTCTGCTTTTTCGATGGAGGCTACTAGAGCATGGAGAGCTGTCTCAATGGACATGCTGATTTGGGGACAACAGATGCATTGAGTTGCTTCTGATGTACAAATCAAGTAGCTTTACAATGTTTTTAGCAGGAAAGAGGTTAGGCTGATAGGCCGGAAGTCATTAGGAACCACATGACTGCATTTGCCCGCCTTGGGCAGGAAAATGACTTTCGAGGTCCTCTAAAGAGTGGGGATATGACCCCATGCGAGGCACGCCGAATAGATACCCGATAGCCACGGAACAATCGTGAGCTTGCTAGCTTGCAGCATTGCTGGCGAAAGTCCATCGAGACCTGGCGACCTGACCTTTGCAAAGGAGTCGATAGCCCAAATTATTTTATTAACTGTAATTAGACCGGCAGGGGTCTCATAACTGGGAGACTAGGAAGGAGCTGCCAGCCTACCGGCTGCGCCAATTAAATGTTTGTGGTTCACGAAGAGTAAAAAAATAAAACAACAAGGGTTTATTTTTGTTTACTTGGTAGACTACTTTATTGTTACTTATAAGTTCGCGGGCTACGCGTCTTAGGCGAGGAAAGTGTCTTTAAAACTGAACTCACAATATGCTGAGCTTTAACATGAATCTTCTTATTGCGACTTAAAGCAAACATACGTGTGATGTTTGGTGTTTGTGTTAGTGCATTAATACTGAGTCCTCAAGTTGCAAGTGGAAAATTTTAATTGACTTTGGCCTTTTGAAAGCAGCATGATCGCCAATGTAATAGGATCTTTTTGTTTGTGACAGTTGGTGCTGTCTCGACAAGTGTTTATGCTTACAATATGACTTGTGGGAAAGAATTTGGAAGATAGGGGAATAATTATGTGTATGTGTCACATACGAGAAATTAATGTGGAGGTGGATATATTACTATATATATAATGTATATGGAATATATGGACTATATACGGAGTGTATATGTAATATATACGGAGTGTATATGTGTGTAAGTGTCGTGTATGAAAGGATAAATGTCTGTATGTGTGTCGTATGTGGATGTATATGTGTCGTATGTATACACAAATTAGAAAAGGTAGCGGCAAAAATGCCGATAGAACGCTTATGTTCTTATATATATGCTGTGTCACATATATATAAGGTACAAAAGAAAAAGAATATGGCGCGAGCACGACACTTACACAAAATGTATGGAGAAAAAGTGTATTACTTATCTTGACAACCAATTGCTTGCTGAGGTCGAGCGATATCCAAAATCCGGCTCGAAGGACCAAAAGTGTGTAAGGGGCGTCTTCAGAATAATAAAAGCACTTTAACATTGGAATTATTGGAATTTGTAACTTTATAATTATTTTATTGAACTTGAAAATACACTTGTTGCCGAGAAAGGAAACATATGTTATAATGCAAAAGCACTAAAAGTGGGCAGGGTGACCAACATGAGGATAAACTAGATCAGTGTGACTAACTTTGTCACTATCGATATCAATCGATCGCGGCCACACTGTCAGCTGTTTTGACTGGTCACGCCTGCTATCATCTGGCATCAACACATATGATGAAATTCAGTATAGAAATGATAAATTGTTTTGAGAGGGAGCCATAAAACATAGTTAAGTGCTCGTGAATTAAAACAACAGTAATTTAATTTTGTTTATTTAATAGTATTAATATGAATCTCGATAAGCCAATTAAAATTTACGTAGAAAACCAAGGCTGTAGGTTAGTTGGGACCGGCTGCCCCTGTACGGGGCAAAAGCATAGACACGTGGAGGTCCGTAGCTGTACCGGTAGAGCGTAACTTCGTCTCAGAAGTCGCACAGTATAGATGCATTTTTGGCAAAAAGCCAAGGCTCCGGTGGCCTTCTTCACCCTTTCTAGCACGTTGACCGTTTGCTGTCCAGGTATTTTATTGCCTGGCTCGGCTTTAGCATAGAGTAGCCTATTTTTGCTGAGCCCGGCTGATTCGGCCCTTTCATAATAGCGTCAGTAATGACGTTATTGAAGGCGCCTGAAATATCTAGAAATGAACCCAAGCTGTATTCTTTCTAATGGTCTGCTTTTTCGATGCGAGGCACGCCGAATAGATACCCGATAGCCACAGAACAATCGTGGGCTTGCTGGCTTGCAGCATTGCTGGCGAAAGTCCATCGAGACCGGGCGACCTGACCTTCGCGAAGGAGTCGATAGCCCAAATTATTTTATTATCTGTAATTAGATCGGCAGGGGTCTTATAACTGGGAGACTAGAAAAGAGCTGCCAGTCACTGTTCTCCATACCAATACATCCTGGAAATGAGTTGAGAGCAGTGCTTCAAGAGTTTCAGCACTACTCCGTCCACGCTCCATCGCCCGACTTGAGCAGACTAGGACTGGAAGCCTGCTTGAACAGCAGTTTCCTCAGTCTGGAGGTGTCTTTGATATTGTCCAGGTCTTAGCAAAGGTTCTCCATGAAGGCCTTTTGGATGATCGGATCATTTTCTTGTAGGGCTTCAGGATAGACCTGTACTCGTCCCAGAAATATTCGTTGTCCGCCTTCTTAGCAAGTTGAAACATGCTAGTAAGCTAGTAGCGATGAGAGATCTGGGTTCCACCAGGGTTACGATCTTCTCATCGGTCTTGAGAGACTACAGGATTGCCGTAAGAGGACATTGACAGTTGTTTCTAGGTTGTCCGAGTTGATGTTACACGGCGGACCAAGAGACTTGAAAACAAGGCTAGAGAATTTCGCCCAGTTCGTATTACGGGGATTTCTGAACGGCTGAGCCGCATGTACACTGTTTAAAGGATTGGTAAATTGAATGTACTTATGATCCGAGAAGGAGGGTCTATCCACAACACTCTTCTACATTGGTACACTTAGTCGCAATAGTTAAGTCTAACCCATTACAAGAGGTGGGACCTACATAGGTAGATTCCTCACTTCTGTTGGCTAGTCAAAGCTTATAGTTTAGGATAAAATCAAGAACTGACTCACCCCTGTCATTAATGTCGGGACTTCCCCAAACGCTGTGGTGGTGATTAAAAGATGTATGTTGGAGGAGCAGATCATGTCCACCAGTCTCCGCAGCTCTTCAGGAGGAGCCGGCATGTCGTGGGCCATGTAGCAGGATGCAAGCAACAAATATCCTTCACGGATCTCCAGCACCACCACGGTTAGATCGTCATTGCTGTAATTAGGTAGTAGATGAGCTTTTAGCCCCTTTTTACAAGGATGGCAGTTCTCGATCTACTTACCAATGTAGGGACGTATAAATCGTAGTTAGGCGGCGTCAGCTGGCAACCGTGTTGCCCGACGCTATCCACGGTTCTTAGACCAAAGCCGCGTAGGCGGATATTTCGTCCAGGGCAAGAGTAGCTTCGCCGAAGCTGTTTTGAACTTATGGAGGTTGAGTTGCAACACACTCATTAGAGGTTTGCAAGCTCACGGGGGCCGGTTTTGCGCTTATATTGCAGATCCTCGGCATCCTTATTGATCTGAATGATCACGTGCTGCCCACCACTGGGTAAAGGTTCATCAACCTTCAGCACGGACCAATCTCTCGTCGAAATGGCCGGGTTCTGCTTTTAAGCAGCTGAAGCGCCCGCTCGCCCTGCACAACTATGGGGAAAAGGCTTTTCGCCTTTGGCATGGACGGAATATTATTCCTGTCCACCACGTCAGCTTGGCCCCTCCACAGTCCGTCCAGGTTGGGTACGGTCGCTTGCAGCCACTGCAATGTTGGGTCGTCCTTGCATGTCAGGATCTTGACACGCTTTGGAAAGTAGGCTTTGGACTGTCTGGGAATTCTCCATCCTGACAAACAGTGCGTCGACCAGCTTACTATGGGTCAACCGCCACCGATCTGCAGACATTTTACCGTTAGGGTCCCTCTGTCTATGAGAGCAACGGCCGCCTGGCAGTTTCAGCAACCGTTGCTCTCTGTCTCGTTCTGTTGGAGTCCGTATTGGTGGAGCCAGGTGCTCGCAGCCTCTTGCTCACAGGGCCCCTTGCTTGGGACTCTCAACGGACCGTTGGCGCTTGCTTGCCATGGACTCCACCTTCTTGTTGGCAGGGCCGGTAGAACCGGTCTGCACTTTAATGTCTTCTGGAAGTGGGCTAATTTGGTCTTCACGCATCCACGTATTGGCCCAGGCAAGCCTCTCTGATCCTTGACGGACAGGTTTGCTATGCCACTGAGTCTTGCGTGAATGCGGGTCGCCTTTTTTGCCTTCTCTTTCAGCCCCGTGCCCCGCTGCGCAACCTTGGAGGTGCTGGCGATAGGCCGAGGTGACTGAAGAGGAAGACGTTCCCCTCCACCGTAGAGATTGACGCAGCGCTCTTTTTGGTCCGAGTCGGTTAAGACCACAGCACCACAGTAAGATGCCCGAAAGATAAGGAGCAGAGTCCTCAGCTAGGATCTGCAGTACCTGAAACGTCGACGTATAGTAGGGATCTGCTACCGTTGACAATGAGGTAATACAGATCCTACCCAGCCAGCACCCTCGGGGAGGGTTCATTAGAGGATTTTTGCCAGCCCAAGGCTGTATCAGTACTGCAAATAATCCTTCATGTCATAAACGAGCCAAATATATTGATATCAAATGTAATTTGGCCAGTGAACAAATTGGGAGTAACACCATTTGTTTTGAGTATATTTCCACAGAGAACCAACTTGTTGATATCTTCACAAAGTCATTGCCCGCACCACAATGCCATTGCCACAGCACCACAGTCAGATGCCCGAAAGATAAGGAGCAGAGTCCTCAGCCAGGATCTGCAGTACCTGAAACGTCGACGTATAGTAGGGATCTGCTACCCGTTGACAATGAGGTAATACAGATCCTACCCAGCCAGCACCCTCGGGGAGGGATCATTATAGGATTTTTGCCAGCCCAAGGCTGTATCAGTACTGCAAATAATCTTTCATGTCATAAACGAGCCAAATATATTGATATCAAATGTAATTTGGCCAGTGAACAAATTGGGAGTAACACCATTTGTTTTGAGTATATTTCCACAGAGAATCAACTTGTTGATATCTTCACAAAGCCATTGCCCGCTTCAAAGTTTTTAGAAATATGACGTGAATTGGGATTACTACGAGATGGCTGATCCACTGTTTGCTAATACTGAAGTTTTTTTTCTAATATATTTGAATTTAATTAATATATATATATAGATATATTTGTAAGAGTGATCTGATCGGGGTTTTCTGGGTTTTCCCGTATCCTTGCAGCAAATGCTGGATCACATAACCATTCCCAGTACATAACAATTACTAATGAATGTATTATGTTAAGTTTATTATTTTATAGATGTTATTTGTGAGGGCGTGTTGGAGTACTCCTATTCCTATACAGAAATATCATCTAATATGTATACTTTTAAAGGCGTTAATAAAAACGTAGCCTTTGGTCAGTCTGACCAATCCTCTTCCCTTTTATTGTGAGATCGTCGTTGAGATAAGTTGTACTGTTGGTGTTGCGGTATAATAAAAGGAAACATAAAAGATAAATACTTCTGTGTAATTATTGGGACTATTATCAATTAAACCAACAAATACAATACAAATAACAAAAAAATGAAAAAAGAGAATAAGTTCGAGAATATTTCACCCTTCCGTGGTGAAAAATATTCCGTATGGAAATTTCGTGTCAAGGCACTTTTAGCTGAAAATGATATATTATATGTAGTTGAGAAACAAAAGCCACAAGAAGTAGATGAAAGCTGGACAAAGGCAGAAAGATCAGCTAAAAGTGTAATAATAGAATTTTTAAGCGACTCTTTTCATTCCTTTTCTGACAATATTTCGACTGCAAAAGAAATTTTTGAAAAATTGGATGCTGTGTATGAGCGTAAAAGTTTGCCTACATAACATTCTGAGCCAAAGCAATTACTATTTTTTATATTAACTAGCGACCCTCCCCTCATTATTCATTTTAATAAAATTGACGAATTGATCTGCGAATTAATGGCATCGGGATGCAAAAATCGAGGAGGTGGGGAAAGTAGCCCATTACCTTCCGTTTATGACGGAGTTGTCACAGATATAGAAACTTTTATCTGTCGAACATGTGACTCTTTCTTTTGTAAAAACCGCTTACTCGATCACGAGATCAAGATAAACAAAGTTGAAGGCCAAGCCCTCGAAGAATTTTAAATCAATTTGAAATGTCACCATTGCGGTAAAAAGGGTCACTTTAAGAAAGATTGTTTTAAATTCAAAAGGAGCCTTGAAAATAAAGACAAGGAAAAACAAGCCCAAGTTGCTAATGTCGAAACAGGTAGATCATTTGCGTTTATGTTAAGGCAGGGCATAAATTATACAGGTGACGCCGATATTTACCTTTTTTCATTTTCCAAAATTTTTCCGATTTTTACATTTTTCATTTTCCAAAATTGTTCCGATTTTTACATTTTTCATTTTCCAAAAATTTTCCAATTTTACATTTTTTCATTTTCCAAAATTTTTTCCGATTTTACATTTTCCAAAATTTTTTCCGATTTTTACATTTTTCATTTTTCAAAATTTTCCCGATTTTTACATTTTTTTTTTATTTTCTAAAATTTTTTCCGATTTTTACATTTTTTCATTTTACAAAATTTTTCCGATTTTAACATTTTTTCATTTTTTCAAAATTTTTCCGATTTTTACATTTTCATTTTCCAAAATTTTTCAGATTTTTACATTTTTCATTTTCTAAAATTTTTTGATTTTTACATTTTTTATTTTCCAAAATTTTTCCGATTTTACATATTTTCATTTTCCAAAATGTTTCTGATTTTTACATTTTTCATTTTCCAAAATTTTTCCGATTTTTACATTTTTTCATTTTTCAAAATTTTTCCGATTTTTTCATTTTCAAAATTTTTTCCGATTTTTACATTTTTTCAAAATTTTTTCCAATTTTATTTTTATATATGTACGACTTGTAAGGCTGCTTTCCGCAAACTCAACTGGGCCACAAAATCTACGCCACAAATTGAAAATGGGCGGAGCGCTCGGAGCCGATCAGCAGGCAAATTTCCATTATTTGCGTAAGCAGCCGAGGTTTGCATCTAAACCAACGGATGCATGATCGTACTGTCTGACGACAAAGCTGAGAGAATGCTCTGAGAATGCTCACGAGCGCTCTTAGGCCAGTTTGACAATTGGTCAAGTGAAGGTACCGCACATAGCTGCGAGCAAATTGTGAGCGCTTCGACAAGAGGAGTGGAAACATACGAAATAGGGGCATTTACCAGTCGCCCCCGACTCGCAACAACTAAAACGAACACCAAGATCCTTCATACTCATGTATGAAAGGATTGAGTCGTTGTAGACTTGAGCTCACACGTGTACTCTTACGAACCCTATCTATATCGTCTCCGAATTCGAAATTCTGCATTACTTCTACTATTTTACTGAATGCTTCTTTCAGTTCTGATGCCGTTGGAACCAGTTCAAATTGAACTGTTTTGTCTTTGCATCTTCGAATGAAGCGGAACACATAAGCGAACACTCTCAACAGCCTTGTGTGCGACGACTTTACCACTGTCAGTCCAACGGCTGTTTTGCGCACTTCAAATTGCGCGTCGCTTCAGAGACGAAATGGTGGTTAACTGGCCATGCGTCGTGTGGTTCCTTCAAGAATGACGGACCACTAAACCACATTGACGCGCGCAGTTCAGTCACATCGCAACCTCTCGATACAATGTCTGCGGGGTTCCGCTTGGTTGGAACATGACGCCATTCGACGCTCTCTGACCACTCTTGAATCTCGGCCCTCGATTCGACACGAATGTCGCGAGAGTGGAAGGATGTGACCGGATCAATGAAGAGTGACTTCCGAATTTGATTAAAGAACCGTCCGTTCAGTGGCAGAGTTCTGCAAGAAGGTGAACTGCACACAACTCAAGTCTAGGAAGAGTCTTAGTCTTGAGGGGAGCTACTTTTGATTTTGAGGTTAGTAATGATACTTTACAACCTTCTGCAGTATGCGTACGAACGTAAATACACGCCCTTTACGCTCTTATTGAGGCGCCGGCGAAGCCATGTATCTCTATCGGTGACGTAGGCTTTGTGAACAAATATCGTAGCACTTTTTGTGTTTTGCAATTGTGTCAAATTTGACTTCAATTGCTGCCACGATGTATCAAACTCAATGGTATGGATTCGTCCCACTCCAACTTTTGAAGTCAGAGCGCTCTTGAAGCAGTATCTTTGCTTTTATAATTAAGGGACTCAATAGGCCAAGCGGATCGAATAAACGCGATGTCACCGAGAGAATGTTCCATCCGGTTTGTCGCTTTAAGACCCATGAATGAATAGTCGATCCGGAATTGGAACACGTCTTCATTTGGCAACCAAATCACACCTAGAGTCTTGGTTGCGTCAGTCTCGGAGATCGTTATCGGCTTTGGTGTACTGTTTGATGCGGAGAACCCAGGAGCATTCGAGAACCACTTCGCAAGTTCAAAACCTGCTCCTAGCAGTATCTGCGACACTTCATACTTAATTGTCTTCAGATCCTCGACGCATTCGGCACCAGTCAACATATCGTCAACGTAGAAATCTTGCCTGACATCTTGCCTGTGTCGAAGTGCGACACGAAGCGTCAAATACGACCCTCAGCTTTGTCGAAGTGCTTTGGGGCCGTACTACACATTGGTGCGGAATAACATAGTGTGGGTACTTGGAAGGATGTGGCCCATCTCTACATATTCTTCCATAAATTCCAAGAACATTCGCTTTAACTCGGGATCTCAAGTTAAGCATTTTTCAAGCGACAAAACCGCCGTATAGCAACTTCAAATGAGCACCCAAGCTGGTGCGAATCTGATTTAAACAGCAGTCTTACTTCGAAACGACCAGACGGCAATCTTTTCATGTTATTTGTGAAATGATCTTCACAACTTTGTTGCTCAGAGGAAAGGACTTTGGAGGGAGAGCGCACATCTTCGACAGTCAAAACTTCAGCAAGGTCTTGCCAATCGAGTTCAAACTTTCTTCCTGATAGCTCAGATTGACAGTCATCTTCTGGTGAGATTTTTCACCAGGAGTGTACCGCCGAGACAATACACCCAAGGCTTGTCTTTTGGATGATTGGACACTCTGGACCTTGCTTGATTTGGCCAACGGACAATATGTCAAAGAATGTTTCAGCGCTGATAAGATCAATTTTCTGCGGTTTGAAAAAATAGGGATCCGCTAGCTGAATATTGTCAGGTATCTTCCAGCCACTGACATTTACAGTATGATCTGGCTGATAACCTGAGATCGATTTGAGGATCCATAAATCGATCGGGTACTCATTGCAGCCAACTCGCGGCTTCACCACAGTGTGTATCTTTTCTTAACTTCAGAATTGGATTCACCAATGCCAAGCAAGCTGATGAACGAGTCTTCTCTACGCAAATGCAGTCGCTGAGCTAGTTCCTGAGTCACAAAATTAATTTGTGACCCAGAGTCCAACAAAGCTCGGGCTAAGATGAAATCGCCTGAATTCGTCTTTAATTTTATGACTGCTGTGGCCAGGATCACTTTATCCGATACGGTCGCATGCATCGCATGTGAAGTGGATGGACGATTAGGCTCAACAGCGGAGACTCGGGGTGGTAACGCTCTACTATTTGTAGTCGCACAATATATGTGCAGCAACGTATGATGTGAACGGCTGCATACACGAAACTTTTGACTTACAAGACAATTTATGCATAATGCAGTTGTTTTCGCGTAGTCAAAATCTGTTTGACTGCATTAGTTGGAATATCAAATTTCTATACAAATCTAATTCTTGTGCAAGGAAGTGTTAATTAGGGTCGCCTGTCATTAATGTAAAGTGTGGGGTAATAAAGATGGAATTTTATTAGGGTCACCTGTGGAAATGTCAAGTGTGGGATCCGGATCGGGGTTGGGGGCGTTTCGTCACACAAATCCGTTATCGATCCTTCGGAGTCGGGGTTGGGGTCGAAGACGAGGTCGCGTGTCCCAAGACGGCATCGGGGTCGGTACGAAAACGTGATATGCTCTTATCATTAACGAACGTAGCGTACATTGACAATCGGGGCGCAGCGCTGTACATCGAATCGATTACGTGAATGTCTAACACGAATCAACGTTATGAAATGTGATGAAATATATTCGGAAGCTCATCGCTACCTGTAAAACGATCCAAGGCGCCGCGCTCACTTATCTCATTAATTCGAATGTATTCGAAATCGGAGCGGAGGAAGGATCACGTGATGAACGTTAAAAGGATGGGAACGTGATGGAATTCAGACGAGAGAACAACACCATTTCCAAGACACTTGAAGATAAAATAGAAAATCTGAAAGAAAAGCCGAATGTTATAACCAAGTATAACTAAGTAAGTGCAATGAGGCCAGCACACCATGAATACTCACCGACAATCGCCCAATATTCAATTTTTCTCGGTCTTCATCCAGAAATCCAAAGTCCTTAAAATCACTTCTAGTTTGTGTTTCAAACATACACATCGGCTCCGCGATTCTCCAAAGTTAACAATATTTAAAATTGTTAAGTGAATAATTGTGCAGTGAAAATTGTTTATAACTTCAACATTATCAATAAAACCCTAGTCGAAAACAAATTATAATTGTGCAGTGAAAGTTGTTAATAACTTTCGAAATCAAGTATGCTTAAACAAATTTTATAATTCAATAATCATTGTTAAACAACATTGAAAAAATCAATTTTACAATAAACAATCAAATACTTTTAAAACCAATACTACAAACAAAAACATCATCAATGAATCCCGAGAACACCAACCACTTCAACAACACCACCAACACCATCAATGGGGAGTATTGCTATTCCTGCCAGCATTACCTACCTGCAAGTATGCAATGGCATTTCCACGCTCGCACCGAGTTGCATAAATACAACTCCAACCGGTGGACGGAAGAATCAAGCAGATTGTGAATGGATACAAGGGCCGTATCCCAATTCATGTTTGAGAACGACGGAGCGGATGTTAGGATGCCTATTGAATTCCTAAATGAGGCTGGATTACCACTGATCCCTCACTTGGAAAGCGTGATGACTACCCACCTATCATTTAAATGCAATTTTGAGTTGTTTGCTGAGTACATGCTAATAAAAGAGCATGATATTCAACAAGAAATAAAATAGTTTCAGAGCACAATGTCTCTGGTTACGACTGGATCAATTCTTTGAAACGCATAAAAATGTGAAAGACGAAAAATGAGTGAGTTTCAGGAAAAGGACATCGGATGGACCTTGACACGAATCATTAGGCTGGAGCTTAATGTTTACAAATGTGATACGACAAAAGGTTCTAATAATTTTGAGCTTTCGCTTAAATTAAAAATAGAAAGGCAGTTGTTAATGTACATAACAAAGATGCCTTCTGTTTTAAGTGGGCAATTATATCGGCCCTCAAACCAAGAAATAGATCATACCATTGTAATAGTTATGGTGTTGAGATCACGTCCCCAATAATTGAGATGAACAACGTAAAGATTGACTTCAATGAATTAACATTCCCGATGGAAATTCGAAAATAAAGAGTTCACTCAACGAAACCCTCACATAAGTTTAAATGTTTTCGGGTATGATGAGGAATCTGACAAAATAATTGGACCGCTTTACTGCGATGGAGTGGAAATGAGAATCCACATTAACTTATTATTCGTCGACGGACCAACGGCGGGTATTCATGGTCACTATGTGTGGATTAAAATATTTCATCGTAAATACATTCATTAAATTTAAAAATATCACAATCACCTTACAATTTCAATTTTCATACACAGTCTACTTGTCAAACAACTGGGTAAACATCGAGCTAAGCGTTAGTTCTGTAATCAATGCTTACAATACTCAACGAGTGAGGAGAGGGCGGCTCAACATACATTGAGATGCAGTCGGGTGGTTACCGAGGACCAAGGAAGGATCAGAAGATTACCTTTAAAACCATCACCATCAGTTGGAGGTTCCGTTCGTCGTGTATGCCGACTTTGAATGCATATTGGAACCAGTAACATTAGATGTAAGTGCAAACACAAAACACACATGTGCCAGTAGCATTTGCATACTACATAAAGTGTGCATTTGACTCTGGCTTAGATAAGTTTGTTTCGAGGACAGGAGGTTATATCGCTCGCATTTTTATTAAAAATGTAACGTCAGACGTCCGATTTGTATGAAAACCACATGAAGATAGTGGTTCCAATGCACATAATAATTTTAGGAAAGCGACCATTTGTCACATATGTAAGGGTATTTTAAATAATGATAGAGTGAAAGATCACTGTCATTTTACAGGTAGATATACAGGTGCAGCCCATAATTCTTGTAACCTTAAATACAGGACGGGTGATTTTATCCCGTATTCTTTCACAATTTCTCCAAATATGATTCTCATTAGTTTGTTAAACAACTTGGAGAAATTGAATTAGAAATCCGGTTTTTGGATACTATCAGATTCATGCCTTCTAGTCTAGACACACTCGCGGGAATTTGAGAGAGGACAATTTCAATTTGCTGAAATCACAATACACAAACAACTCAGATTTTCAACTATTTCGCAGGAAAGGTGTTTTCCCTACGAATATTGAGATTGTGTTGAAAAACTAGATGAAACTTCTCTCCCACCAAGATCTAAGTTCTATAGTAATGGTATGGTATCATTTTAATTGTCGATCATTGAAGGAATACTTAGAATTGTATTGGAAAACTGATGTTTTATTGATAAAAGACGTTTTCCAAAATTATAGAGCAATTTGTGTTCTTCAATTTTCAATCTTGACCCCGCCCATTATTACACCACACCAGGATTGTCGTGGGATGCTATGCTAAAACCACAGAGATCGAACTCGAGTTACTCACTGACATTGATATGATTACATATTTTAAGAGTGGAATTCGGGGTGGGTTGGTGCAATGTAGTCATAGGCATACAAAAGCAAACCACAAATACCTAAAAGATTTCGATCCTACTAAAGAATCGGAATTTTTAATGTATGTGGATGCAAACAATTTGTATGGTTGGGCTATGTCTGAACAACTACCTTACTGTTTGTTCAAATGGTTAGTCACGAATCAGGTTAATAGTTTTATTCTAGAAAATATTCATGAAAATAGTAGTATGGATATATTCTAGAGGTTGATCTAGATTACCCTTACTCAATTCACGATGAACATAATGATCTTACATTCTGTCAGATAACAAGCTACCATCAAGCACTTGCAAAACTCCTAAGTTGATAGCCGTTCTCGCTGAAAAGAAGAATTATATCATATACTGTAAGACATTAAAATAGTGTGTGAGACATGGAATTAAAAAATTCACTCCATCCTTCAATTTATGCAGAAAGCCTGGTTCAAGAAATATATTGATATAAACACTGAGCATAGGACCAGAGCCAAAAATAATTTTGAAAAAATTTGTTCAAATTATTGAACAATGCTGTTTATGGGAAAACCATGGAAAACAGTGAAAAAAGGGTGGATGTACGAATAATAACGGAGTGGGAGTATCAATTGAAAATAGAAAGTCAGGGCGACCCAAATTATGTGCCAGGGATTTAATATCGAAATCTAATTTTTCATAGTGCATCAAAGTTTAGTGAAACTATGTATGCAATTCAAATGAAGAGGTTACACAACATTTGTGATAAATTAATTTATTTAGGATTTGTAGTGCTGGAGTTGTCAAAATACAAAATGTATGACTTCCATTATGACTACATGAAACCTAAGTTTGGGAAAGTACTTAAATTAAATTATATGGATACGGATTCATTTATTTACAGATATTCGGAATGATGTGGAGTTAAAGTTTGACACGTCCGAATATCCAGATGAATTAGCCGAGTTGTATAAATTTAAGAAATGTAGTAAGTAACGATTGGGTTTCTTTAACGATGAGTATGCATGGTAAACCAATGACTGAGTTTATTGGTCTACGCCCAAAAATGTATGCGTGTACATATGAAATTTTCGATAACTCTGGCGAAATATGCATAAAAAAATAAGGGGTAAGGGCATGTTGTTTGAGGGACATTACATTTTCAAACAATTCAAATACTTTGTTTACAGGAAAGCAAGAACGTGGTAGTATGCAGATGTTTAGGTCTAGAAATCACTACAGTCGAAGTAACAAAATCTACATTAGATAGTGAGGATGATAAGCGAATAATAGAAGAAGATAAGATTTCAACTATAGCAAGAGCACATTATTTAGTAATTCCCTTTGAAATTGAGAGTTACATACCAATTCTAGAAGCAAAGTCAAGAGTTTGGCGCAGCCAAATGATTGAGCTAGAGAACTCACACAGTAATCAAACTAATGTGAATAAAATAAATAAGCTTAAAAGAAAGTTAGATAATAATGAAAGTGCGATCGACATTTAAGAAGGACAATTAGTATTACATTCCATGTTAATGGATAGGTTGAAAAAACTAGATGTTTAGAATAATAAAACAATACTTTATTGAAAATGAAAAACAAAAATTGTTTTCAATCTTATATTATTACAAAAATTCATTCTTATGAATTCAGCTGTTGGCGCATTTGATTTAGAATAATTAAGAGCATGAAGTATCAAATTAAATATCATGAAGTTGTTAGAATTAGGGCGAAGCGAGAGCGCAATAAAGCTTTCGTTTATTGCTCTCTGAGCGAATTCGCCTCGCTTCGCCGCTCTTGTGTTTTTCATGGCGCCCCGGGTGGACTCTAATTGTTGTTGAACGCGAATGATTGAAAACAGAAAACAAAAACAAAACAAATTCGCGCCGGTCGTTTATAAAATATAATAAAAATATAAACAAACTATTGACTGTGTCAGTGCTGTGCTCTTCTTGTGTTGGTGTCATCGGTGGATTTCTTTGCATCATCGTTGGAGGATACCCTGCACCTGCAGAAACACACAGAGGAAAGTGGCTGGGATCATTAAAGATCGCCAATTCAGGTACTGTGCGAAAAATTGGAAGCGAATAACTGAATTGGTTGCCAAGTTGCAAAATTCTAGTGACGCTTTCAATTCTTGGCACATACGTAATAGTAGAGCATTTGTTTTAAATTTTATATTTTAATTTAAAAAGTGAACCGCTTAGGCAGAATATTGTTTTTTTGTTTTCTAAGTGAAAGTGACTAGGGAAATTTCTATTTCCATTGCATCGAACTTCTTCTCTTAGTTCGTTGCAATTTTGCTTTCGTCGCCCCTTTGTCACCAGATTCGTAGCCGCTGTAAGTTGTGTGCTGTTGCTAAGCGCACATACGTATATACATACATATATACCCGCAAGACAACACTGCACCGGTGCATTTCGGCTCCGTGTTGTTGTTGCTTGCATTTTCGTTTTCGTTTCGCGCGCTTAGAAACAGCGCACATACACACACACATACGTTAGCAAACCAGCATCTGCACAGTGCATTGCGCTCTGCAGTCTGTGTTGTTGCTTGCACTTTTCGTTGTCGCGCGCTTTGCAGCGCTCAGAACTCGCTCCCCTACATTCGTTGGTTGAGCATATCAGTGCGATATCTCGTTTGCTTCCACGAATTGTGTACTCCCTATAATTGTCGAGATAGCTTAGAGGTTGCTAGGACAATTAAAAAATAATAATAATAAAAATTAAGTAAAAATAAAAATAATTCAAAATTAAAATCTAAAAAAAATTTTTTTAAATTTTCTTTTGTTTTGTTGTTGTTGGTAGCAACAAAATTTATTTTGTATTTTTATTTTTATATTTTTTCGTCTCTTTAATAATTTAATCAAAAATGAATTCGAAAGAAACACTTGAAGGCTCTAGGAAGAAACTTGCTATGTGCGTGAAGAGCATTAGCAAAATTCATGATCAAATTCTCGATGACACTATCGGTCGAGATTTGACAGAGCTACAGTGCAGGCTTGAGATGTTGTCGTCGCATATTGAAAATGCTCTAAAATATCAAAGCAGAATTGAGACATCTTCATCCGCCAACATATCGATTCAGCCGATTGCAGCGTTGCGAAACTTGATTGACTCTGTCTCTGCGATATACGGATCTTTGTTGTCGATAGGTGATGATAAGAAGATTGCAAATGCAATCCTTATTCACCTGGTCATGCACAAAGTTGATGCAATGACGAAGAAGAAGTGGAATGAGCAGCTAGATTACACGAAGTTTCCATAATGGAGTGAGTGTGAAACTGTTCTTAATCGTCGATATCAGCACTTGTCTGCTGACAATTCGACAAAGTCCGATAGTCAAGCCGTTTCCGCTAAACAGCTTAATAAAAGCTCGTTTTCGTGTACGACGCTCAAAGATAAGATTGATCAAAAGACCCAAATATGCGTATATTGCAATTCAGAAGATCATTCCATCTTGAGTTGCTCGATGTTTGCTGCCTTGGCAGTTCAAACAGAGATTTGACTACGCGAAGGGTCACACTGTCGCCAAATGTAATGCAAAAAGTGTCTTGTGTGCAGCCGTTCACATCATACGTTGCTGCACATATATTCTGTGACTACAAATAGTAGAGCGTTACCACCCCGAGTCTCTCCGCTGTTGAGCCTGATCGTTCATCTACTTCGCAAGCGATGCATGCGACTGTGTCGGATAAAGTTATCCTGGCACAGCAGTCATCAAAATTAAGTATATTCAGGCGATTTCGTCTTAGCCCGAGCTTTGCTGGACTCTGGGTCACAAATTAATTTTGTGACTGAGGAACTAGCTCAGCGGCTGCATTTGCGTAGAAGGCTCGTTCATCAGCTTGCTTGGCATTGGTGAATCAATTCTCAAGTTAAGAAAAGATACACACTGTGGTGAAGTCGCGAGATGGCTGCAATGAGTACCCGATCGATTTATGGATCCTCAAATCGATCTCAGGTTATCAACCAGATCATACTGTAAATGTCAGTGGCTGGAAGATACCTGACAATATTCAGCCAGCGGGTCGCTATTTCTTTAAACCGCAGAAAATTGATCTTCTTATCGGCGCTGAAACATTCTTTGACATATTGTCCGTTGGCCAAATCAAGCAAGGTCCAGAGTGTCCAATCATCCAAAAGACAAGCCTTGGGTGTATTGTCTCGGGGCGGTACACTCCTGGTGAAAAATCTCACCAGAAGATGACTGTCAATCTGAGCTATCAGGAAGAAAGTTTGACAAGAACTTGGTGAAGTTTTGAACTGTTGAAGATGTGCGCTCTCCCTCAAAGTCCTTTCCGCTGAACAACAAAGTTGTGAAGATCATTTCTAAATAACATGAAAAGATTGCCGTCTGGTCGTTTCGAAGTAAGACTGCCGTTTAAATCAGATTCGCACCAGCTTGGGTGCTCATTTGAAGTTGCTATACGGCGGTTTTGTCGCTTGAAAAATGCTTAACTTGAGATCCCGAGTTAAAGCGAATGTACTTGGAATTTATGGAAGAATATGTAGAGATGGGCCACATGTCCGAAGTGAGTCACATACTTCAAAGTACTCCACACTATGTTATTCCGCACCAATGTGTAGTACGGCCCCAAAGCACTTCGACAAAGTTGAGGGTCGTATTTGACGCTTCATGAGGCACTTCGACACAGGCAAGATATCAGGCAAGATTTCTACGTTGACGATATGTTGACTGGTGCCGAATGCGTCGAGGACCTGAAGACAATTATTAGGAGCAGGTTTTAAACTTGGTGGTTCTCGAATGCTCTTGGGTTCTCCGCATCAGAAAGTACACCAAAGCCGATAATGATCTCGAGACTGACGCAACCAAGACTCAAGGTGTGATTTGGTTGCCAAATGAAGACGTGTTCCAATTCCGGATCGACGATTCATTCATGGGTCTTAAAGCGACAAACCGGATGGAACATTCTCTCGGTGACATCGCGTTTATTCGATCCGCTTGGCCTATTGAGTCCCTTAATTATAAAAGCAAAGATACTGCTTCAAGAGCTCTGACTTCAAAAGTTGGAGTGGGACGAATCCATACCATTGAGTTTGGATACATCGTGGCAGCAATTGAAGTCAAATTTGACACAATTGCAAAACACAAAAGTGCTACGATATTTGTTCACAAAGCCTACGTCACCGATAGAGATACATGGCTTCGCCGGCGCCTCAATAAGAGAGTATAGGGCGTGTATTTACGTTCGTACGCATACTGCAGAAGGTTGTAAAGTATCATTACTAACCTCAAAATCAAAAGTAGCTCCCCTCAAGACTAAGACTCTTCCTAGACTTGAGTTGTGTGCAGTTCACCTTCTTGCAGAACTCTGCCACTGCATCCGAAGGCTGATCCGATCACCAATTGAACGGACGGTTCTTTAATCAAATTCGGAAGTCACTCTTCATTGGATCCGGTCACATCCTTCCACTCTCGCGACATTCGTGTCGAATCGAGGGCCGAGATTCAAGAGTGGTCAGAGAGAGCGTCGAATGGCGTCATGTTCCAACTAAGCGGAACCCGCAGACATTGTATCGAGAGGTTGCGATGTGACTGAACTGCGCGCGTCAATGTGGTTTAGTGGTCCGTCATTCTTGAAGGAACCACACGACGCATGGCCAGTTAACCACCATTTCGTCTCTGAAGCGACGCGCAATTTGGAAGTGCGCAAAACAGCCGTTGGACTGACAGTGGTAAAGTCGTCGCACACAAGGCTGTTGAGAGTGTTCGCTTATGTGTTCCGCTTCATTCGAAGATGCAAAGACAAAACAGTTCAATTTGAACTGGTTCCAACGGCATCAGAACTGAAAGAAGCATTCAGTAAAATAGTAGAAGTAATGCAAATTTCGAATTCGGAGACGATATAGATAGGGTTCGTAAGAGTACACGTGTGAGCTCAAGTCTACAACGACTCAATCCTTTCATACATGAGTATGAAGGATCTTGGTGTTCGTTTTAGTTGTTGCGAGTCGGGGGCGACTGGTAAATGCCCTATTTCGTATGCTTCCACTCCTCTTGTCGAAGCGCTCACAATTTGCTCGCAGCTATGTGAGGTACCTTCACATGACCAACTGTCACGCTGGCCCAAGAGCGCTCGTGAGCATTCTCAGAGAACGACTTTGGTTAGTCAATGCTCAAGAGTTTTGTCGTCAGACAGTACGATCATGCATCCGTTGCTTTAAATGCAAACCTCGGCTGCTTACGCAAATAATGGGAAATTTGATCGGCTCCGAGCGCTCCGCCCTTTTCAATTTGTGGCTTAGATTTTGTGGCCCAGTTGAGACTACCTATAGGATTCGCGGAAAGCCGCCGTACAAGTCGTACATAGCTTTGTTCGTCTGTTTTGCGTCAAAGGGGTTCATTTAGAAATTGTATCCGATCTGTCAACTAATGCATTTCTAATGGGTTTCCAAAGGTTTGTTGGTCGAAGAGGATGTCGAGCCGAGTCCATTGCGACAACGCGACGAACTTCGTCGGAGCAAGTCGCCATCTGGAGGAGCTAAGGAGTCGAGGCCGAGGCGGATGCGAATTTGCGTTCATACCGCCGAGGGCTCCTCACTTCGGAGGATTATGGGAGGCAGGTGTGAAGTCTGCAAAGCACCTACTCCTACGGACGGTGGGCAACGCCCTGCTCACGGCCGAGGAGCTACGGACAGTGGTCGTGGCGGTCGAGGCGGTGCTCAACTCCCGCCCGCTAGGAGCCGTAAGCCACAACCCCAACGACTGCGAGGCGCTAACTCCAGGGCATCTACTGGTGGGCGGTCCACTGGTGGCACCGGCAGCATCGCGGACCCGGACCAGGAGGGTCTGAGTTGCTTAAGGCGATGGCGAGCTGTCTCGTCGCTCAAGCGAGCGTTCTAGCAGAGATGGTCCCGGGGTATGTGTTGGGCCTGCAGGCACGGGCCAAGTGGTACCGGTTGCAGCCAAATCTGCAAATCGGAGAGCTCGTCGTCGTCGCAGAGGACAACCAGCCGCCGATGCAGTGGATGGTGGGTCGAGTCGAGGCGGTGTACCCAGAAGCAGACGGGGCGGTGCTCGTCGCGTACGTGCGAACTAGCGCAGGAGGGCTATACAAACGACCAGTACACAAATTGGCGCCTCTGCCAATCGTATGAAGGCACAGCCGTTCGTCGGGGCCGGTGTTGGCGCATTTGATTTAGAATAATTAAGAGCATGAAGTATCAAATGAAGTATCATGAAGTTGTTAGAATTAGGTCGAAGCGAGAGCGCAATAAAGCTTTCGTTTGTTGCTCTCTGAGCGAATTCGCATCGCTTCGCCGCTCTAGTTAAGTTAGGCTTAATGTAACTTAGCATAAAATTATAAAGACAGTTGAAATCAAGAACTAATCAGCGCGACATCACTCACTCCGTTTTCGTTTTCATCGTTTTGTCACAACAACAATTAGGTCTATTCTTTGTCTTCGCGAATAAAGCGGAATCTAATATCATAAAAACTCTGGTGATTTTTCACCAGCTGTCTTCGGTTTTCGGGAAACACAACCAGCGTACGATTTTCTTTTTAACATTTTTCAACCAGATAAGTGTTAGGAAAACTTGTTTTTCAGTTTGTCTTTGTAGAAACCACCTTTAATTGGATTCCCATTGAAGTCTTGTAGTAAGTATGTTGTTGGGTAACTATTTTGTACTTTGCTTATTTTAAAAATTTCAGTTGTCCAATTAGGAGTATAGCCTTTTTTCAAATACGTGTTTGTACTTGCCGATGCGTTTTTCAATTTGCTACCCGCAAACATTTTAATGTTGTTGTAGACAGTTTTCAAAATATGTTTCTCATTTTTAGTGTTTACATTAACGGGTGGCATTCGTATAGTTCTATGGTATCTATTGTTGTAAACGGAAATCAATGTTTTGAATATATAAATCCACTTGTATGTCCCATTGAAACTGAATTCACGCCACATTAGGTCTTTTAATGATCTATTAAATCGTTCAACAATTGACGCCTTAAGACTACTTAATGTTGAATAGTGGGTGATCCTATATCGTTTCATATCTTAAATTGAGTGGTAAAGAACTCTTTACCATCGTCAGTTTGAAGATTTTTGAGGAATCCTCTCCTGATTGAAATATTTTCTCCATGGCCTCAGCAACGTCTTTGGCATTTTTAGACTTTATTGCTTCCCCATCCAAATTTTGAGAATGCGTCTATCACTGTTAGCATGTTTGAGTGTGCATACTTCCCAATTTCAACCAAGTCAGCTTGCAATAAATGGTTTATTTCTTTTCTATGTTTAACAAAATGCTTACGTGAATTTCATTAATTATTCCCCGTCTAGACATATTTATTACTTTCGAATATGAGAGTGTACAATTTTATCAAGAATATCTGATGTAGTTGTCTCAGTCTTAATTATTCGTTGATCAACTGTTGACAATTTATCGGATAATAATCTCTCATTCCTTTCTTGATGACTTGAAATCATTGATGTTAGAAAATTTCTCAGATCGTTTACAACTTGGTCCACATATTCTTTTATCGCCAAGTCGGCATTCTCAATTGGTAAGCGACCATTTTTAAACGTGTTCCTTGTATATTGTAACTTCCATCATTATCAATGTAGAGTCCTGGTATTTTCTCACGCCGTTTTAAATGAATAGAGATCAGCTTATCATTTACATAACGTCCAAACTTGTGAACAGACATGATGATTATAAGCTTGTAACAAACCGATTATACATAGCCTATGATAACGTACTCTGCTTACGGGGGCCGACTGTTGCTCAGGGCAAATGGGGTGGGTTTGTGTTATCTATAGGAGCTGAGGTTACATTATTAAAGAGGTAAGCCGAGTTTATCGATATCTTAAACATCAAAAATCTGAATTGGCATACAACAAGCCTAAAAGTCGAAGATCCCAGATGTCGTGGATCCTCTTCTACACCCTCCGTCCTGTAAAGCCCATTATGGTCTTTACCTTTTCATTGTTTAGCTTATGACACACACAACTATACTCAAGTGCCCGAAAGGCTTAATTTAATTCATTTTTTAATAATGTCATTAAGTTAAGACTTTATAATTGAACTCATTTTCAAGGGCGGTCAATACCCTTCTTAATATTTATGGTACTAAACAACTATATATACAATACTACAATGGTAAATATGGCATGTGTTAAACCGTATACTGTTGACATTATTAAATTTTCAATTATCGGCCAAGCCGTATTCACATACTTTTAGTTTTATATAGATGTACACAACTCACTGATGATCAGGCCTGATGATGAATTATGTGTGTAGGGTGTTTTATTTTGTTGATGATGAAAAATTACAAGAGTTTTTGCAATATTATATTTTCCGCTTTATTCGCGAACAAAGAGACTGGACCTAATTGTTGTTGTTAGGCGACGAAAACGAAAACGGAGTAAATGATGACGCGCTCAATTTCAACTGTGTTTATAATTCTATGCTAAGTTACATTAAGCCTAACTTAACTAGAGTGGCGAAGCGAGGCGAATTCGCTCAGAGAGCAAAACGAAAGCTTTATTGCGCTCTCGCTTCGCCCTAATTCTAATAACTTCATTTGACAACTTCATTATCTTAACTAATGTACATCAAATGCGCCAACACCGGCCCCGATGAACGGCTGTGCCTTCATGCTATTGGCAGAGGCGCTGGTTTATGTACTGGCCGTTTAAACAGCCCTCCTGTGCTGGTTCGCACGTCTGCGACGCGCACCGCCCCGTCCGCTCCCGGGTATACCGCCACGACTCGCCCACCATCCACTGCATCGGCGGCTGATTGTCCTCTGCGACGACGACGAGCTCTCCGATTCGCAGATTTGGCTGCAACCGGTCCGACTTGGCCCGTGCCTGCAGGCCCAGCACATACTCCCGGGACCATCGCTGCCAGAACGCTCGCTTGAGCGACGAGACAGCTCGCCATCGCCTTAAGCAACTCAGACCCTCCTGGTCCGGGGTCCGCGATGCTGCCGGTGCCACCAGTGGTCCGCCCACCAGTAGATGCCCGGGGTTAGCGCCTCGCCGTCGTTGGGGTCTTGGCTTACGGCTCCTAGCGGGCGGGAGTTGAGCACCGCCTCGACCGCCACGACCACTGTCTGCAGCTCCTCGAGCGTGAGCAGGGCGTTGCCCACCGTCCGTAGGAGTAGGTGCTTTGCAGACTTCACACCTGCCTCCCATAGTCCTCCGAAGTGAGGAGCCCTCGGCAGTATGAACGCAAATTCGCATCCGCTTCTTGATGCGAAGTCGCGAACTGCGTTCTCCTCGGCCTCGACTCGCCTCCTTAGCTCCTCCAGATGGCGACTTGCTCCGACGAAGTTCGTCGCGTTGTCGCAATGGACTCGGCTCGGACATCCTCTTCGACCAACAAACCTTTGGAAACCCATTAGAAATGCATTAGTTGACAGATCGGATACAATTTCTAAGTGAACCGCTTTTGACGCAAAACAGACGAACAAAGCTATGTACGACTTGTACGGCGGCTTTCCGCGAATCCTATAGGTTGTCTCAACCGGGCCACAAAATCTACGCCACAAATTGAAAATGGGCGGAGCGCTCGGAGTCGATCAGCAGGCAAATTTCCCATTATTTGCTTAAGCAACCGAGGTTTGCATTTAAAGCAACGGATGCATGATCGTACTGTCTGACGACAAAGCTCTTGAGCATTAACTAACCAAAGTCGTTCTCTAAGAATGCTCACGAGCGCTCTTGGGCCAGCGTGACAGTTGGTCAAGTGAAGGTACCTCACATAGCTGCGAGCAAATTGTGAGCGCTTCGACAAGAGGAGTGGAAACTTAGCATCATACGAAATAGGAGCATTTACCAGTCGCCCCCGACTCGCAACAACGAAAACGAACACCAAGATCCTTCATACTCATGTATGAAAGGATTGAGTCGTTAGACTCGAGCTCACACGTGTACTCTTACGAACCCTTTCTATATCGTCTCTGAATTCGAAATCCTGCATTACTTCTATTATTTTACTGAATGCTTCTTTCAGTTCTGATGCCGTTGGAAGCAGTTCAAATTGAACTGTTTTCTTTGCATCTTCGAATGAAGCGGAACACATAAGCGAACACTCTCAACAGACTTGTGTGCGACGAAAAACTTTCGATCGAGTCCACTAGATCTGACTTTACCACTATAGCTGTCAGTCCAACAGCTGTTTTGCGCACTTCAAATTGCGCGTCTCTTCAGAGACGAAATGGTGGTTAACTGGCCATGCGTCGTGTGGTTCCATCAAGAATGACGGACCACTAAACCACATTGACGCGCACAGTTCAGTCACATCGCAACCTCTCGATACAATGTCTGCGGGGTTCTGCTTAGTTGGAACATGACGCCATTCCACGCTCTCTGACCACTCTTGAATCTCGGCCACTCGATTCGACACGAATGTCGCGAGTGGAAGGATGTGACCGGATCCAATGAAGAGTGACTTCCGAATCTGACCAAAGAACCGTCCGTTCAATTGGAGATCGGATCAGCCTTCGGATGCGGTGGCAGAGTTCTGCAAGAAGGTGAGCTGCACACAACTCAAGTCTAGGAAGAGTCTTAGTCTTGAGGGGAGCTACTTTTGATTTTGAGGTTAGTAATGATACTTTACAACCTTCTGCAGTTTGCGTACGAACGTAAATACACGCCCCATACGCTCTTATTGAGGCGTCGGCGAAGCCAGGTATCTCTATCGGTGACGTAGGCTCTGTGAACAAATATCGTGGCACTTTTATGTTTTGCAATTGTGTCAAATTTGACTTCAATTGCTGCCACGATGTATCCAAACTCAATGGTATGGATTCGTCCCACTCCAACTTTTGAAGCCAGAGCTCTTGAAGCAATATCTTTGCTTTTATAATTAAGGGACTCAATAGGCCAAGCGGATCGAATAACCGCGATGTCACCGAGAGAATGTTCCGTTTTGTCGCTTTAAGACCCATGAATGAATCGTCGATCCGGAATTGGAACACGTCTTCATTTGGCAACCAAATCACACCTAGAGTCTTGGTTGCGTCAGTCTCGGAGATCGTTATCGGCTTTGGTGTACTGTTTGATGCGGAGAACCCAGGAGCATTCGAGAACCACTTCGCAAGTTCAAAACCTGCTCCTAGCAGTATCTGCGACACTTCAGACTTAATTGTCTTCAGGTCCTCGACGCATGCGGCACCAGTCAACATATCGTCAACGTAGAAGTCTTGCCTGATAACTTCAGCTGCCATGGGGTGCGAGGATTTCGCAATCTCGCTCAGCTGGATCAAACACCGTATGGCCAAGAATGGCGCTGGCGCAGTGCCATATGTTACAGTATTTAATCTGAATAATCTCAACGAGTTGAGCTGATAGTTTCGATCTGCCTCGTGCACCATAACTTGGCGGTACATCTTTTGATGTCGGCCGTTAATGCATATTTATGCAATCGAAAACGAAGCAGAGTCGAAAACAGCTCTTCTTGAATGGTCGGGCCGACCATAAGAATGTCATTCAACGCCTTATGTGTCGAAGTGCGACACGAAGCATCAAATACGACCCTCAGCTTTGTCGAAGTGCTTTGGGGCCGTAGTACACATTGGTGCGGAATAACATAGTGTGGTGTACTTGGAAGGATGTGACTCACTTCGGACATGTGGCCCATCTCTACATATTCTTCCATAAATTCCAAGTACATTCGCTTTAACTCGGGATCTCGAGTTAAGCGTTTTTCAAGCGACAAAAACCGCCGTTTAGCAACTTCAAATGAGCACCCAAGCTGGTGCGGATCTGATTTAAACGGCAGTCTTACTTCGAAACGACCAGACGGCAATCTTCTCACATTATTTGTGAAATGATCTTCACAACTTTGTTGTTCAGCGGAAAGGACTTTGGAGGGAGAGCGCACATCTTCGACAGTCCAAAACTTCAGCAAGGTCTTGTCAATCGAGCTCAAACTTTCTTCCTGATAACTCAGATTGACAGTAATCTTCTGGTGAGATTTTTCACCAGGAGTGTACCGCCGAGACAATCCACCCAAGGCTTGTCTTTTGGAGGATTGGACACTCTGGACCTTGCTTGATTTGGCCAACGGACAATAGATCAAAGAATGTTTCAGCGCCGATAAGAAGATCAATTTTCTGCGGTTTGTAGAAATAGGGATCCGCTAGCTGAATATTGTCAGGTATCTTCCAGCCACTGACATTTACAGTGTGATCTGGCTGATAACCTGAGATCGATTTGAGGATCCATAAATCGATCGCGTATTCATTGCAGCCAACTCGCGACTTCACCACAGTGTGTATCTTTTTCTTAACGAGAATTGGATTCACCAATGCCAAGCAAGCTGATGCACGAGTCTTCTCTACGCAAATGCAGCCGCTGAGCTAGTTCCTCAGTCACAAAATTAATTTGTGACCCAGAGTCCAACAAAGCTCGGGCTAAGACGAAATCGCCTGAATTCGTCTTTATTTTGATGACTGCTGTGGCCAGGATCACTTTATCCGACACGGTCGCATGCATCGCATGTGAAGTGGATGGACGATCAGGCTCAACAGCGGAGACTCGGGGGTGGTAACGCTCTACTATTTGTAGTCGCAGAATATATGTGCAGCAACGTATGATGTGAACGGCTGCACACATGACACTTTTGCCTTACATTTGGCGACAGTGTGACCCTTCCGAAGACAATTTATGCATAATGCAGTTGTTTTCGCGTAGTCGAATCTCTGTTTAACTGCCAAGGCAGCAAACATCGAGCAACTCACGATGGAATGATCTTCGGAATTGCAATATTCGCATATTTGGGTCTTTTGATCAATCTTATCTTTGAGCGTCGTACACGAAAACGAGCTTTTATTAAGCTGTTTAGTGGAAACGGCTTGACTATCGGACTTTGTCGAATTCTCAGCTGACAAGTGCTGATATCGACGATTAAGCACAGTTTCACACTCACTCCATAATGGAATTTTCGTGTAATCTAGCTGCTCATCCCACTTCTTCTTTGTCATTGCATCAACTTTGTGCATGACCAGGTGAATAAGGATTGCATTTGCAATCTTCTTATCATCACCTATCGACAACAAAGATCCGTATATCGCAGAGACAGTGTCAATCAAGTTTCGCAACGCTGAAGCGGAGGGCTGCGAAATCTTTGGCAAATTGAAAAGAGCAGTGATATTTTCATTAAATATCAGACAATCATTGTCATATACTCTCTTCGCCATTGCTTTCTCATAGTTGTCCTCGGTGACTTGAAACGCTCTCACCGTTCCAAGAGCCTCACCAGAGAGACAAGAAATGAGATGATTGAATTTCTCAATGCGCGGAATTGAATGGTCATTGTCAACAAGAGTCTCAAACAAGCTTATGAAATTTTTAAATTCGGAATACTTTCCGCTGAACTTTGGCAATGAGAGTTTAGGCAGACGGGTACGAGGAGCGGCAATCGGCTGAATCGATATATTGGCGGATGAAGTATCGGTCAACGATTTCACCATCGCCTTCAGCCTTGCCTTTGCAGTAATGCAAATCTCTTCTAACTCGCACCGGTAATCGTCATATTCGTCAAATGTCTCAATTCTGCTTTGATATTTGAGAGCATTCTCAATATGCGACGACAACATCTCAAGCCTGCACTCTAGCTCTGTCAAATCTCGACCGATCGTGTCATCGAGAATTTGATTATTAACTCTGCAAATGCTCTTCACGCAAATAGCAAGTTTCTTTTTAGAGCCTTCAAGAGTTTCTTTAGAATTCATTTTTATTTAGGTTATTAGAGGAGACGACAAAAAAATATAAAAATAAAATACAAAATAAATCTTGTTGCTTCCAACAAAAACAACGAAAAAGAAAATTAAAAAAAAATTTATTATTTTTTTTTTTGAATTATTATTTTGAACTATTCTTTTATTTTTACTTAATTTTTTTTTTTTATTATTATTTTTTAAATTGTCCTAAGCTAACCACTAAGCTTTCTCGGACAATAATAGGGGAGTACACAATTCGAGGGAGCAAACTAGATATCGCACTGATATACTCAACCAACGAATGTAGGGGAGCGAGTTCTAAGCGCTGCAAAGCGCGCGACAACGAAAAGTGCAAGCAACAACACAGACTACAGAGCGCAATGCACTGTGCAGATGCTGGCTTGCTAACGTATGTATGTGTGTATGTGCGCTGTTTCTAAGCGCGCGAAACGAAAACGAAATGCAAGCAACAACAACACGGAGCCGAAATGCACCGGTGCAGTGTTGGCTTGCGGGTATATATGTATGTATATACGTATGTGCGCTTAGCAACAGCACACAACTTACAGCGGCTACGAATCTGGAGACAAAGGGGCGACGAAAGCGAAAATTGCAACGAACTAAGAGAAGAAGTTCGATGCAATGGAAATAAATTTCCCTAGTCACTTTCACTTAGAAAACAAAAACAATATTCTGCCTAAGCGGTTCACTTTTTAAATTAAAATATAAAATTTAAAAACAAATGCTCTACTATTACGTATGTGCCAAGAATTGAAAGCGTCACTAGAATTTTGCAACTTGGCAACCAATTCAGTTTTTCGCTTCCAATTTTTCGCACAGTACCTGGAATTGGCGATCTTTAATGATCCCAGCCACTTTCCTCTGTGTGTTCTGCTTGGTGCAGGGTATCCTCCAGCGATGATGCCGAAAAATCCACCGATGACAAACACAAGGAGATCACAGCACTGACACAGTCAATAGTTTGTTTATATTTTTATTATATTTTATAAACGACCGGCGCGAATTTGTTTTGTTTTTGTTTTCTGTTTTCAATCATTCGCGTTCAACAACAATTAGAGTCCACCCGGGGGCGCCATGAAAAACACAAGAGCGGCGAAGCGAGGCGAATTCGCTCAGAGAGCAATAAACGAAAGCTTTATTGCGCTCTCGCTTCGCCTAATTCTAACAACTTCATGATATTTAATTTGATACTTCATGCTCTTAATTATTCTAAATCAAATGCGCCAACAGCTGAATTCATAAGAATGAATTTTTGTAATAATATAAGATTGAAAACAATTTTTTGTTTTCATTTTCAATAAAGTATTGTTTTATTATTCTAAACATCTAGTTTTTTTTTCAACCTATCCATTAACATGGAATGTAATACTAATTGTCCTTCTTAAATGTCGATCGCACTTTCATTATTATCTAACTTTCTTTTAAGCTTATTTATTTTATTCACATTAGTTTGATTACTGTGTGAGTTCTCTAGCTCAATCATTTGGCTGCGCCAAACTCTTGACTTTGCTTCTAGAATTGGTATGTAACTCTCAATTTCAAAGGGAATTACTAAATAATGTGCTCTTGCTATAGTTGAAATCTTATCTTCTTCTATTATTCGCTTATCATCCTCACTATCTAATGTAGATTTTGTTACTTCGACTGTAGTGATTTCTAGACCTAAACATCTGCATACTACCACGTTCTTGCTTTCCTGTAAACAAAGTATTTGAATTGTTTGAAAATGTAATGTCCCTCAAACAACATGCCCTTACCCCTTATTTTTTATGCATATTTCGCCAGAGTTATCGAAAATTTCATATGTACACGCATACATTTTTGGGCGTAGACCAATAAACTCAGTCATTGGTTTACCATGCATACTCATCGTTAAAGAAACCCAATCGTTACTTATTACATTTCTTAAATTTATACAACTCGGCCAATTCATCTGGATATATATGACGCATTTTCAAATCATCTTGTTTGAACATTATAATAAAATTAGCATTGTCACGTATTAAATGCTTCGGTATATGTGTGTATGTTTGACATAAATAGAATGAATCAATATTCTTATGTCTTCCCATACAAAAATAGTTTCGGATATTATCCTGCTTTTCACATGCCACATCATCGAATATCATAATGGAATTATTTTTAGCTTCGTGCGGTGATAACACTGCATCGTTTCCGGAGAATGTAAAATATCCCATTCCTTGAATTGGTTTGATAAGTTTTCCAAATATTCATATTTGGGTTGGTATATAATACTCTTTGAAAATACATAAATATTTTCAAATTTGAGACCATTGGGACTCTCTATAAGACTAAGCATCACATTGGTTTTTCCACAATTTGATGGTCCAACAATTAATGCTCTAATTGTATTGGGTAGCAAAACACTATGTCGAGGTTGCTGATTATTCTCTCCATGTCCACCACCCTCAATGTTTCGTACTAGTATGCTTTTCTTATGTCTTAAAAACGCATGTTAGTGAGATAAGTACTTCATTCAATGGGAAACGTTTGATGATTGAGGTTGCTATAAAATGGCCAAACGTTTGACTACAATAATCAAAAGGCTACAAAGGAATTGAAAAGAATAAACCGCTTGATATCTTGAGTGCAATAAAAGTTGCACGTAAAGCAGTATCAAACTCGATGGGATGTAGGAAAATGTTGTTATTCCACGTATTATAAATGTACCCAAGATAGGTGGGTTCTTGCCACTTGTCCCAATTTTAACAGCTCTGAGCGCTGTGGGTAGTTTGGCGTCAGGTAGTGCAGCAATAGTAAAATCTATTAACAATGCAAAGATGGCTAAACAACATCTAGAGGAAAACAAGAGACATAATAAAAAATGGAAACGGTTGCATTGGGAGCTGGCTTGTATTTACAACCATACTAAAATGGATATGGTATATCATTTGCTAGAAATAATCAAAGTCAAAAACGCATTCAAAAAACTAATAGGTAAGCTACCCAAGAGAGCATTATCAAACTTTGATATAATGAAGTTTGCCTTTAGAAAGATTCCTCATTTTCGAGGCGTTTATATGAAGGATCAATTACCCAAATTTCCACATCATTTCGAGTGTGGAATAATAAATTTAACAGACTCAATATCGAATGGAACGCATTGGGTAGCATATTACAAGAGAGGATCAGATTCTTATTATTTCGATAGTTTTGGGAATTTAAAACCACCATTAGAAGTAGTCAGATATTTAGGAAAAACATTAAGTACAATTATGAACGTTTTCAAAATTTTGGGATTGTAAACTGTGGACATTTGTGTTTAGAATTTTTAATGTGGTGTATGTCGGTTGAAGAGTAGGGAGACACTTATCAGTGGGATGGTTGTCCTTCTCTAGCACTTGAGAAGTCCTACAGCTAGCAACAGCTAGAAAGTCAACCAATCAAAGGAAAACGTCCTTAGCTAATGAAAACCTTTGAAAACAACAGTGGAAGGGGAAGTGAGAAGTATAAAATCAGCTAGCCACTCGAAGTAAAATATCAATCAGTCATAACCACTCATCACTCAACAACACCAGCAGCACCAACAACAACAACAATATCATCACCATCATCAACATCCTCAACATCCATCGTTTGAGGTTAGCAACGGAGAGGAGATTAACTTCACCGAAGTTAATCTTCCTCTTAATACTCCTCTTGCTGAGGACATTCAATTCCTCGCCAATGACATGGAGATTGAATCAACACTGAAATATTTGAATGGAATCAAGAAGAAACAGAAGCTCCCTTTCCGCGCTCTTCCAAGGAATACGGAATTCAGGATATATGAAGCGTCGAAGGTTCTAGTAAATTTAATAGCAATTCGCTAAAATTAACATTGGAAAACTATTTAATTTATCTCCCGAAATGTTATGATAAAGTTGGAACTGTATACATTAAAGAATTAAATACTGGTAATTATACCATAACAAAACAGGATGATGGAGAAATTCTATTGAAATTGAAAATGTAATAAAATATATACAAAACAATAAATTATATTAAGAAAATAAAATAACAAAATTTTTTAAATGGGGATTGGTAAATTTGGGGAATTTCAGCCTTCTTTTTAAGCTTTCTTTTTCCAGCTTTATTAGTTCTGATACTTATTATAAATAAATTTTAATGAAATATAAAATCGAAATTTTCATTAGGGAATGGGAAATTGGGGAATTTCAGCTTTCTTTTTCAGCCACTTTTATTCTTTTTACATTGTGTCAATAAATGTAATTGAAAATTTAATTTCATAATTTTAAATGGGGATATGGGAAATTGTAACAGATCTGTTAACAGAAACAGGTCCGTTATTAGAACCGGATACCTGATCTGTACAACCAGGTCTGTTTAAAAGAACAGCTAGCTGTTCGATACAACCAGGTACCTGATCTGTACAACCAGGTACCTGATCTGTACAACCAGGTATCTGATCTGTACAACCAACTCTCTTCATAAAAACATGCTAATGTATCTGTTAATTGGTTATATATGGTTATGTTTCGTAAAATAGATCACAGTACACTAATGACCACAAGACTGAAATAATCATTAACCCACTAACAGTTGAATGAGATAAATTTGAAAGAAAATGAATCAAAAAGTTTTAACTCAATTAACTAAAAGCCGAAATGCTCTAAAAAAATTTTCTGATCTTAAACAACTCAAAAGTCAGAACAGTATTGGTCTGGAGGAAACATTTAAACCTATAACTGAACCACTACATGAACTTGTGAATGATAACAAAAATTTCAGACATTGATACCATCAGAGTTCAATAATGTTGAGACTGGAAAAAACTATGCAAAACTACTCTCCAATCGACCGAGAGAGAAACACACCACCTAACAAGAAAAGGAAACTCACATTTCACAGTGCTAAGAGTCAATTCTCGAAACCTAAATATGATATTGAGAAGGCATTGGATTGGGGATGGATAGTGTTAATGCTCAAGATGATGATGATGATGTTGATGATGATGATGATCAATTCTATTCTCAACCAGCTATAGAAGACACATCGTTTGAAGACTTACCTCATACCTCGAAATCGTTAGCGAGAGAAGGTTCTCCTTATTCATCAACTAAGTTTATGAAGCAAATATCCCCACACTTCGCTTCCATTACCGGTTCAAGACTCACCCCATTCATCATTGCCGTTAATGAGTCAAGAGCCCTCTCATCGAACGTGTTATCAAATGAAACAGCTATACATTCAACGCCTTCGATAACGAGTCATTCAATCCAACATGAGGACAACTCAAAAATTTGAATATCAGTGAACTGGCACGGGAAGATCTTTTGGATAAGACATATGGTCCATACAAAAATGCAAGTGGACAATTAATGTTGGGGAATTCACATATTAATGTGACTCACAAAAAATTGAATTGGATGATGGGAAAACTGGCGTCTTACAAGTGGATTATATTCATTAATATTCCACCGCCTACCTCAAAATTATAATTCAAATGATCTAGAAATATATAATGAAATTTTATTGATAACTAATGTGCACCGGAGAAATTTTAATTCCGATGGACAGATCAGAGGAACAAGGGCAAAGAAATATACAAAAATTATTAAACCACTCTTAACAAAATCACGTACTGCCGAGTCTACACCTAAATTCTCAAAATCTATTGTTTCTGGGACTGGTTTCATGTCACTCGCGACGAATAAACCCAATTATGTATATTGGGACGATCCAAATGAGTTGGTTGAACGATTACAACTCTTAATTGCCTCTCAAACAGCTGGAAATACGAATCATACTAATGAAATTACATCAATAATTGAAGAATTGAGAGAGGCTCAAATTATACACTAAATTCATATATAATTGATTGATAATATTGAAATGAACTTATAATCATCATGTCTGTTGACAAGTTTGGACGTTATGTAAATGATAAGCAGATCTCTATTCATTTAAAACGACGTGAGAAAATACCAGGACTCTACATTGATAATGATGGAAGTTATAATATTCAAGGAAGACGTTTAAAAAATGGTCGCTTACCAATTGAGAATGCCGACTTGGCGATAAAAGAATATGTGGACCAAGTTGTAAACGATTTGAGAAATTTTCTAACATCAATGATTTCAAGTCATCAAGAAAGGAATGAGAGATTATTATCCGATAAATTGACTACAGTTGATCAGCGAATAATCAAGACTGAGAAAACTACATCAGATATTCTTGATAAAATTATACGCTCTCATATTCGAAAGTAATAAATATGTCTAGACGGGGAATAATTAATGAAATACATGCTCCTTCACGTAAGCATTTTTCTTAGACGTAGAGTCATAACAAAAGGGATAAACGAATTATGGCAAGCTGACTTGGTTGAAATGGGGAAGTATGCACACTCAAACAATGGGTATCGCTACATGCTAACAGTGATAGACACATTCTCAAAATTTGGATGGGGGGAAGCAATAAAGTCTAAAAATGCAAAAGATGTTGCTGAGGCCATGGAGAAAATATTTCAATCAGGGAGAGGATTCCCCAAAAATCTTTAAACAGACGATGGTAAAGAGTTCTTTAACACTCAATTTAAGATATTAGTGAAACGATATGGAATCAACCACTATTCAACATTTAGTAGTCTAAAGGCGTCAATTGTTGAACGATTTAATAGGTCATTAAAAGACCTAATGTGGCGTGAATGCAGTTTCAATGGGACATACAAGTGAATTGATATATTCAAAACACTAATTTCCGTTTACAACAATAGATATCATAGAACTATGGTCCAGCCGACCACTTTTGTTGGCATTAATCCATTTTTAAAAGTTAATATATCATCGAGGTTTTGATCGCATTCTACAAGAAACAGTCTGACTATCAATGTTGCATACCAAGAATTTGCATAGGTGGCGCCTCTTTCGCGAAATCAGCTGTTAAAGTAAGCTGTTTGTCAACAAAAGCACGTGCAGTGGAAAAGTGCATTTCTACGTGCAGTTTTCAATATTCAATAATTTCAAAGAAAACATTAATTTGACTAAAATTTGTGATGAATTCGAATAATTGGGGTTTGTACTACGTGTTTTGTAATGTGAAATGTCTCAAGTCGTTGTGATGTCTTAGTAGTGATGTGTAAAAGTTTGTCTTCAAGCAAGTGCAAATTTGCACTTAAGTCTCATTTCAGAAGCTGAACAAAGTGTCTTTCGACCTCATTTGACCTTGAAACGTATTGTGTGTCGTAGATAAATTAATTCTTGATCAATTGTATATAGTCTCCACATCCACAAATGACCACAATTTTTTTAATTTGCATTTATAGACCATAACCTCAATTGCAAAAATGCAGAGTTAAAGGTTATATGAAAATTAATGTTGAGAAAAAATGCAAAGTTGATTTTTTGTTAAGTATTATGGAATGGCTATAGGTAGTAATTGATATGAGTACGTAAACAGCAATTTTACCTAATAAAAATGGAAAAAGATTGGTCAAATCGTACAACAAATTGTATGAAATGTTAGACATCTTAAGTCGGTTTCAATGAGCAAAATATGGCTCTGCTGATATTAGCGATCTTGAATGGGAACTCTTTATAGTAAAGCAAATGAAATTAAACATGCCAAGTGGAATTTAAGAGTTGGCGAGAGGATTTTTGGCTATGTAAGGCGACCGCAGAGAATGTGTTTAGTTTTGCTGAGCATGATAATGCTGAAAATTATAATAATTTTGATTTTACAGATATATATAGCCTTATAATCAATAAATATATTTTAATTAGAGGTAAACGCTTAACAAAAAATGATTTTCCATTGTGTCTTAACCTTTAATAATATGGAGCGTATGTCAAGGAGCAATTTTGTTAAGCCAGTAAAAAACTCTATTTTTTATGATCTGAAGTTAAAATAATGAAAAGTTAATGGAATAACACCACAAATCTAGGTCAGAGTTAAAAAATTCTACATTTTTTAAATAATCCGCATATGAAAAAAATTTTCTTAAAAAAAATATTTCTCGTAGGCGTGGACACGCCTACTTTTCCAAATTTATTCTAAGGACCTTCCTTAGTTAAAATAAAAAACCGCATTTACAAATCTTATCTAGTTCAGGAGTTATTAATAAATGCCACAAAAAGTGGTCTCCTGGACCATAGTGCGATGTGATGAACGTTAAAAAGGATGGGAACGTGAAGTAATTCAGACGAGAGTACAACACCATTTCCAAGACACTTGAAGATAAAATAGAAAATCTGAAAGAAAAGCCGAATATTATAACCAAGATGGAATGATAGTGCACTGGCACAAGACAATTGATTGTTTATGTATATTTTATTATATTTGCGACCGGCGCGAATGTGTTTTGTTTTGTTTTCTATTTTTCAATCACTCGCGTTCAACAACAATTAGTGTCCACCCGGGGCGCCATGAAAAATTACAAGAGTTTTTGCAATATTATATTTTCCGCTTTATTCGCGAACAAAGAGACTGGACCTAATTGTTGTTGTTAGGCGACGAAAACGAAAACGGAGTAAATGATGACGCGCTGTAGAGTTCTCAATTTCAACTGTGTTTATAATTCTATGCTAAGTTACATTAAGCCTAACTTAACTAGAGTGGCGAAGCGAGGCGAATTCGCTCAGAGAGCAAAACGAAAGCTTTATTGCGCTCTCGCTTCGCCCTAATTCTAATAACTTCATTTGACAACTTCATTATCTTAACTAATGTACATCAAATGCGCCAACAGATGAGATGATGTTTGCTTGCTGTGTGAACTTCCAAAAAGAGAATTAGAATAATGTTAACAGTATTGAATAACGACTACATACCATACCATGTACTTATTATTCATTCATTTTAATTTAACATTAATGCAAATACCAGTACTTTTAAATTATACAAATTAATTAGCGGCAAACAGGTTATGGCTATTAGAATGCTCCTATAGGGGCTCCTATAGGGGTATCACTGTTCAGAACATAGAAGCAGCACTATGCTCTATCCCTCCTCTGAACGGCTCATGGGTCCCTGTTAGCTGATGCTAACAATTTTGGCGCGGCCCTATGAGGTAGCACCGGTAGGAGACGTGTCGATCCTCTGCTCGACTGCTTTTCGCTTTCGAATTAGTCAAGTTAGCCGCTGCTAACAATTTTAGTACGGCCCAATGGGGCAGCACCGGTAAGAGTCGAGGCGATCCTCTGCTATGGCACCAATTCGCTCGCTGAGTTGTATTCCAGTTAGCCGATGCTAACAATTTTAGTGCGACCCAATTCGGCAGCATCGGTAGGAACAGTGGCAATCTTCTTTGCTTTTCAGCTTATGTATATGCCCACTGTAACCCAGCAGCAGCTTTGCGCGCCGATAATGCGCAGGTGAAAATACTATATGGCGGTGGCCAAACTGTTTAAACGCTTTCTAAACGTTTATAGACCCACGCCGCGCTAACTTGCAAATGCCTTATAATTATCCAAACAGTACTCTGGTGGCTATGTCCACGCAGATGGAGAAATATTTTCCTTTAATACAATATTCAGCTTTGGATTGCTGACTTCTATATATATATTTCTAAACTGTCCCAGCCAATTGGTCCAAGCGCCTTCGTATGGGAAACGTATAAGGAAGATTTCTTCTTTTTCTTCTTCTAATGAGTCTTCGATACTCGAATATTGAGCTTACACGGAGTTGATCTCAACTATTCGATCAATCTCTGTAATTTATTTGTGTGAATGGTAAATTACTGTCGAGGGCTAGTAACTCCACTAAGTGATATGTAATATGCGATTAATCGATATTAGTCAGCTGGATATGTTTACATATCGTGAAATGGCCAGAATTTGCAAATGCAAATTTAAAATTTAAATTGCACCCTCACACCATAGGTTTGAAGGCAGTGGCAAACTGTCGCTCAAAGCTGAAAAAGGGTGATGTTTACCAAATATCTTTTGCGTGAAAGTGCCTAACTCCTTCTTATCATCATTTGCTGTCCAAATACTGCTAAATAAGGAGACACGGCGATAGATTGATAAAGATGGGAGCGCAATGCATATTGATCCCAATGACTTGCTCGGCAGCATTAGCTTGAGGCGAATACGCTGCAGTGAATGTGTGTGCTACTCCATATTGGTTAAGGAAGGAAGAAAAGTCACGACCCTTGAATTGGCTGCCGTTGTCACTGACAACAACTTCCGGCACACCAAAGCAGTTAAATATATCACTTAATATAGTGATGATTATCTGCGTTGTGAATCTTTTAACCGCTTTTAAAATGTAAATTTTGAAAAGTGGTCTAAAATGATGAAAATGCCAATATTCGCTTCGACCTTGGAAAGGGTCCAATAAAATCCAAATATAACCTTTGAAAAGGTCTCTCAGTAACGATTTGCTGACCCATTGGTGGCTTGAGAACGTGAGTTGGATATTTGGAGGTCCTGCAAGTATCACATTTCCCAATGTAATCGCGTACATCTGTAACCACACGAGGCCAGAAGAACTTCTGTCTAATCCGATCTAAACATTTTGAAACGCGACAATGTGAAGTAGATGGTTGATTGTGTGCAGCGTCTATCACACTGGTGCGTAGTTTGAGAGGAACGACTAATTTCCAATTTGATTCATCATGGTCCGGGTGACCATTAGAAAAGTCGGTACGATGATACAGGAAACAGTTTTCTATTCTATAATCCGGTAAATTTAATGCAATATATTTTGCTTTCATGGCTTGGTAGTCTGAGGACTGAAAAGCATCCGCATTTAAATTAATTTCAGGGACGATTTCAACTTCAACGGCATTTATATCTGCGTCTTCAAAAGAACGGGACAGGGCGTCTGCCACGACGTTTTGTAAACCTTTTCTATGTTCTATAGTGAAGTTAAGCCCTTGCAATATAATAGCCCATCGTGCTTATCTACCACTCAAGTCTTTTTGATTCATGAGCCACCGTAAACTCGTGTGATCGGTAACTACTTTGAACTGATGTCCTTCTATATACATTCGAAACCGTTGTATGGCTCGAACGACAGCTAAGCATTCTAATTCGGTCATTGAATAATTTCTCTGAGCTTTATTGAGCTTCTTCGACATAAAAGATATTGGCCGTTCAACACCTTCTTCATCGCACTGAGCTAATAACGCACCTATGCCGTCAATGGACGCATCGCATTGCACGATAAAAGTTTTTTCATAATCAGCATGAACCAACAACGGTGCTGTACAAAGTTTAATTTTTATAAGCTCAAATGCATCTTGAGCGCTTGTATTCCAATTTAGGTTTTGCCACGCAATAAGTCAGTTGGAGGATGAACAACCGCAGAGTATTGTGGAACGAAGCGTTGATACCAACCGGTCATGCCAAGAAATCTTCTAAGTTGTCTCTGCGTATTGGGGACCGGGAAGTCATGTACAGCTCGAACCTTATTAGGATTAGCCTCTAAAGTACCTTATACCTACTATATAACCTAGATATTCCACTCTAACCAAACCAAATTGGCTCTTTTCGATATTAATTGTGAGACCTGCTCCTCGCAGTCGCTCCGAAATCAACGCTAAATGCTCTAAATGCTCTTCGAAATTAGATGACATTACCAGTAAACCAGTAAAACCATAACTGAGATTTCAACTGGTATGGAATTACTTGGTCCATTAATCGACACATGGGTGCGTTGATACAATGGACGATTAGTAATTGAAAATGCGGTTTTAGGTTGAGATTGGGGTTCCAATGCGATCTGCCAAAATGCATCCTTAAGATCTATCTTGGAGATACACCTCACTTGGGGTAGTCTACTTAAGATACCCTCTAGATTGGGCATAGTTGCTTCATTTAATTTCCGGGAATCCAAGCAAAATCTTATTTTGTTTGGTTTGACTAATAGTACAATTGGAGATGACCATTCGGATGCTGGAGCTTCTTCAACTACACCCAGTTCTAACATTCGGTCTATCTCTGAAACTAGCAGTTTTTCTCTAGCAGGTGACAAAGGGTAGTTCCTTTGCCTAATAGGTTTTGAATTGCCGGTATCTATTTTATGCTCTAACAAATTAGTAAGGCCAAGTCCATCCCTTGTTGAAGCAGGAAATTGCTCAATAACAGTTTGCAATTGTGCGCTCTGGCTGAGAGTTAGAGGCAACTGATTATTTTCAACTTCTATAGCTCCTATTTCTTCCATCATAGGAGTTTGGACGATTGTAATACCTAATTTTGTCCATGAATCGATTCCGATAATGACATCAATCTTAATTTCAAGTACTACAACGAAATCGATTTCAAATGGGGAATGGTTGTAGATCAGTCGGGCGATAATTCGTCCAATTATATGTTGTCTTTGACCATCGGTTGCTCGAACATTGCCAGTCGTCTTACGATATTTCAACTTTTCATTGATAATACGATTAGCAAGACTTCCGCCAATAATACTTTTATTTGGTCCACTATCCAGCAACGCAAACCATGGCTTGCCAAGCAGGTCAATTCTAATAAATGGTCGATTATCTTGTTTGGTATAAGTAATGGTCGATACTGTGCAATCTTTTAATTCACGCATTGACTTCCAGTATTCTTGGAGGCCTTTGGAAGATCTAGACTTACGATCTTTAGTCGAAGCTGACAAGTGTGTTGGGTTAGTAGTTTTGTCATTAGTGGATCCGAGGCTTTGAGAGGATATTCGTTACCTAATTGGGACGAACATCCTGTGGTGCATTTTCCGGATGCGGATTGCAGTGACCACACTTCGGTTTATATGTATTTAAAGCACCACAATCGTAGCAAAACACTCTACGAGGCTTTAAACAGTCTTGGATCTTGTCTGACATTTTACCGCATACACACTGCTTGACTCTGTAATTTCTTCTTTCGGAATGGAATCAGAATCTTCGTGCGTAATAACATTTACTGCGCGTCTAGGGAAACCAGATGTGGTCATCGGCTTAAGCCTGTTACTGGTAAAGAAGTTTTCATGCTTATGACATTCTCGACCAAACTTGCCAAACTAACTGTGTCAACGTGCAACAGCTCGTGATACAGCTCAGGCTTTAAATTGTTTCTCACTTATGCCACTATTTCCTCATCCGATAAAGGATTGCGTAAACCATCTGCGATGGATACCATTGCATCGAGGAAATCATCAAAGCATTCATTGCGGCCTTGTTTACGCCTACGCATCGCATCTTTGATATCTCGATCGGTGCGTTGATCTCGATATCTGTCTCGTAGACGAGTACACAAAATGAACCAGTTCATCTCGTGTTCCATTCGGTGACAACGCCAAAAGAAATTTAATGCTGTCCCCGTGAACAAAATATGACCATATTTATAGAGAAGATCAAAATCACCATTCAAGCACTGCTCGGTTAAGCAAATTACTCTATAAATGAAATCTTCAATTGCAATGTCTGTGCCAGAGCCACTGAACTTGATATGCCAGTTGGATATCACATTCGAAGTTTTATCTGAGCGTTCGTCAGTAGAATTACGACGAATTGGTGAGTTATCATTTCGGATTGTAAATTGTCGATTTCTTCTATTGTTGCCAGAGAATATGGGAGGCATTGGTACGTCCCACTCTAGCTGAGGTTCTTCCGGACTTTCTTGTTGAAATCCAGAAATAGTTAAGTTTCGCATGGCTGCACGGATCTCGTCCGTTAAAACTGTTGCCATGTTAACTCGATATGTCTCTAATGAACCAGATATTAATTGTTGAACACGTTCTTCCGATATGCCGTTTGATTCAGCCGGAACTGGTATAGCTGGATCTACTCGAACCACTGCTGATGTGTTCGCTCTTTGATTCACTCCAGTATTTATTCTTGGGTTTGACCTTGTATTTGGACGATTTCTGGACACTGCACCCGTGTTAATACTTGGATTATTAGTTCTAGTATTTCTGGAGGATGGCTCATTGGGTTCTATTGGAACACTGGCTATATCATCTAACTGACTGCGCGGGCATGCACGTCGACAGACTGGACATGTTTCATTTTCACTCTGCCGTGTTGTCAAACAATGTCGATGAAATTTGTGCTTACATAAGGTTTCAGCAAATTCAGTTAGACTACTAGTGTCATTACAAATACTACAGCTCGACTGCGGATCGCGTGGTGGATTTCCCAACAAGTTGTCGAGGATACGTCGAACTGCCATATTTGACTCAAAAAGACTTCACTCCAAAGAAATTAACTTAACTAAACAAACCAACCGGTAATTTCGGGAAAAATAAACCAAAAGAAAGATAATAAGATACGATACTCAATACTATAAACTCGGTAATCAATATAAATCATAAAATTTTGGGTCTTATCCTTTGTACAATTGGTGTGTCAACTTATAAATAGGATGTCGTATTCTGCCAATAAAAGATATCAATTTAGTTTTTCCTTTTCGGGGAAAGTGCCAGGATTCGATGTTTTCTTAAGAGAGGAACTGACGAAACGCTCCATTCAGAACAATCTCAATCTTAAGTGAAACAACACTGTTGTAATCAGATAATAGTTCCCTGGTATAGTTCCGCTAATTAGTCAGACTATCAATCCGAGGTGAACTTAAATCTTAATTACTTCAGGGTGTAGTTCGCATGTTTGATTGTGGTCAGGATCCAAATACTCAGAACTCCTGCATATTCCAGGCAATCAAACAATTGAACGGTAAAGTTTTAGGGTACTATTGCAGTGCAGGTCAAACTTCAAACATGCCTCGGACGGAAATCCTTGTACTTCATTTTATTTTCATATCTAGAATGTCGAGCTGCTCGGGCCTCACGTTCGGGCGCCATTTAATTATGTAACAAACGCCTCTCGAGTTTGTTTGGCTCCACGTATATATGCATGTGTTAAACCCTATACTGTTGACATTATTATATTTTCAATTATCGGCCAATCCGTACTCATTTATATAGATTTATACAACTCACTGATGATCAGGCCTGATGATTAATTATGTGTGTAGGGTGTTTTATTTTGTTGATGAGATGATGTTTGTTTGCTGTGTGAACTTCCAAAAAGAGAATTAGAATAATGTTAACAGTATTGAATAACGACTACATACCATACCATGTACTTTTAAATCTATGTATATTACAAGAATAAGAAAGTTACGTTAATTCATTCATTTTAATTTAACATTAATGCAAGTACTAATACTTTAAATTATACAAATTAATTAGCGGCAAACATGTTATTGGCTATTAGCCGCGGAAAATCCTCATAGACGGCGACAATACTTGGGATGCTCCTATAGGGGCATAGCTGTTCAGAACATAGACAGCAACTATGATCTATCCCTCCTCTGAACGGCTCATGGGTCCCTGTTAGCCGATGCTAACAATTTAGGCGCGGCCTTATGGGGCAGCACCGGTAGGAGACGTGTCGATCCCCTGCTCGACTGCTTTTCGCCTTTTCGAATTAGTCCAAGTTAGCCGGTGCTAACAATTTTAGTGCGGCCCAATGGGGCAGCACCGGTATGAGTCGAGGCGATCCTCTGCTATGGCACTAACTCGTTCGCTGAGTTGTATTCCAGTTAGCCGATGCTAACAATTTTAGTGCGGCCCAATGGGGCAGCACCGGTAGGATCAGTGGCAATCTTCTTTGCTTTTCAGCTTATGTACATGCCCACTGTAACTCCAGCAGCAGCTTTGCGCGCCGACAATGCGCAGGTGAAAATACTATGTGGCGGTGGCCAAACTGTTTAAACGCTTTCTAAACGTTTATAAACCCACGCCGCGCTAACTTGCAAATGCCTAAAAACATTTCTTATTAGAAATATGTATATGCCTATGTAACCTACGTACCTTATAATTATCCAAACAATACTCTGGTGGCTATGTCCGCGCAGATGGAGGAAATTTTCCTTTGATAAAATTCAGCGCTGGATTTGCTGAGTTTTTATACATACATAAATTTGCATAAATAAATTTGCAAAAATGGTCCACGCGCCTTGGTACCAGAAACGGAAAAGAAAAATTTCTTCATCTTCCAATGTCTCTTCGATATTCGAATATTGAGCTTACACAAAGTTGATCTCAACTATTCGATCAATCTCTGTAATTTATTTGTGTAAATGGTAAATTACTGTCAAGGGCTGCTAACTCGACTAAGTGATATGTAATATGCGATTAATCGATATTAGTCAGCTGGATATGTTTACATATCGTGAAATGGCCAGAATTTGCAAATGCAAATTTAAAATTTAAATTGCACCCTCACAATTTGCAATAGAATTTATTGTTTTCTTTTATTCAATTACATTTTCAAATGGAAAAATATTTCCATCATCCAATTTTGTTAGAGTTTAGTTACTCGTATTTAATTCCTTAATGTGCTTATCACTAACTACATCCGCTGCTACTGCTCCTGCTGTTTAGTGTTGGTCGTTGGGCGAATGCGTGCTCCTGGCTGTGATGTTACTGCTACTGCTGGTGTTATTGGTGAGTGCTGATGACTAAATGATATTTTCCTTCGAGTGGCTGGCTGATTTTATACTTGTCACTTTCCCTTCCACTGTTGTTTTGGAAGGTTTTCATTATCTAAGAACGTTTTCCTTCGATTGTTTGACTTTCTACCTGTTGCTACCTGTAGGACTTCCCAAGTGCTAGAGAAGGACAACCAACCCACTGATAAGAGTCTCCCCTTCCTTCAACCGACATACACCTCATTAAAAATTCTAAGCACAAATGTCCACAGTTTACAGTCCCAAAATTTTGTAAATGTCCATAATTGTACTTAATATTTTTTCCTAAATATCTGACTACTTCTAATGGTGGTTTTAAATTCCCAAAACTATCAAAATAATAAGAATCTGATCCTCTCTTGTAATATGCTACACAATGCGTTCCATTCGATATTGAGTCTGCTAAATTTATTATTCCACACTCAAGTGTGGTAAGAACCCACCTATCTTGGGTACATTTATAACCCCTGGAATAACAACATTTTTCCTACATCCCATCGAGTTCGATATTGCTTTACATTGAGGGTGGTGGACATTATTCTATCAACAATCTCGACATAGTGTCATGCTACCCAATATAATTAGAGCATTAATTGTTGGACCATCAAATTGTGGAAAAACCAATGTGATGCTTAGTCTTATAGAGAGTCCCAATGGTCTCAAATTTGAAAATATTTATGTATTTTCAAAGAGTATTATATACCAACCCAAATATGAATATTTGGAAAAATTTATCAAACCAATTCAAGGAATGGGATATTTTACGTTCTCCGGAATGCAGTGTTACCACCGCACGAAGCTAAAAATAATTCCATTATGATATTCGATGATGTATCATGTGAAAAGCAGGATAATATCCGAAACTATTTTTGTATGGGAAGACCAGAATATTGATTCAATGTATTTACGTCAAACATACATATACCGAAACATTTAATACGTGACAATGCTAATTTTATTATAATGTTTAAACAAGATGATATATCGAGATCACGTAAACAGGGAAATGGACCATGAATCATTTATGGAAATTTCACGAAAATGCTGGGAGGAGAAATTTGGATTTCTACTAATCTCTAAAGATGATGATATGAAAAATGGGCGATACAGAAAAGGTTTTGATCAATTCATTATACTTTAAAAATATGGATATAAAACTAATGATATGATGATTAAATAACAGTCCAAACTCAGACTTCAAAATGTCAACATCACTAACATTTGCATTAAATGGAAACACATCAGTTATAACCGAAAATTTTTTCCCACAAATTGAATTAAATAGAAATTATGAGTGTGCTCTCATTGACTTTCACACATACAATTCTATACCAAACGTAGATAGAGGGAACAATCTATTTCATATTGAATATAAATGTATAGAAATACCTGTTGGATCGTATGAACTCGAAGAGATTGCGACATATATTATTGACGTCCTAAAATAGAAACCAACAAAAATACGCTGAAAGTTAAAGTTACCACTAACAAAGAAACAGTATTTTTAATCGTGAACGAAGTATTGGAAAGCTATTTGGATTTGGTGAACGTGTTCTAAAACCGCACAATACTGAAATTTATGGCTCAGATAACCCTGTGAATATTTTAAAACTAAATACAATTAGATTGGAATGTAACATTATCTATGGCTCATATGTGGGTAATAGACCAAATTATGTGTTTCATGAATTTGGAATCAATGTTCCTCACGGATATAAAATGAGTATTACACCACGAAACTTGATTTATTTACCTATCAACACTAGAGAAATAAGCACGCTCGAAGTACGGATAACTGATCAGGAACGAGAATTAATCAATTTTCGAGGGAAACTATATCAATTCGTCTTCATTTACGAGCAACAGAATGATTATTTATAATAAAAGCTCGTTACATCACCTCACAACTCCCATTACTAAATGTAAAGGTGAAGTGAAAACACCATTATCATTATCATCTCGAGGACCATCATATCCACGACCTGCGGTATCATTAAAAATAAACTGATTTTAAAATCACTTGGATTTAATATTCAGTAAAATTACTTACTACCTTCATTTCAAATGAATGAAATTTTTTGTGCAAGATAAACCTCACAATGATGAGAGTATCACGGAAAAAGAATATCACACTTATTACCCATATCAGCTGAACTTCAAAACAAATGATAAAGTTCGTATTATAATACAGAACCAAGGTGTTGCCGTCTGAAAGTTTCCTCCACTTTGAAGGCACTCTTAGTAAATTTACTAACCAAAATTCGGGCTCAACTACAACAAATGATGTTGCCGGCTTGTTTAAAAATAATTGCATGGCCTATTTTTTGGTTGAAATAAGATATGAATTGAACGGATGCGAACTGGATAGAACACGGTTTACTGGAATCACACCTACTCTGAAAAACTTTCTTTCTATTGGCCGACAGGAGTCTCTATGTTATCGTAATGCCGGGTGGAGTGGAGGAGAGAGTATATCTTTCGGAGGACAGCTTTTCAGCTTTTCAATACCACTAAAAATGCTAATGGGATTCGCTGAAGATCATAAAAAGTTATATTAAATTGTAAACATGAACTTACTTCTCTTGCTATCTAAAAATATGAATGATATGTTTGAAAAACAGTCGGAGGTGTTGAACATAAAATTGCTATAAAGAGCATTAGTTGGAAAGTACCCCACATTGTTCCCAGCGATACTACTAAAATTAAAATGTTCAATCTAGTCACTTCCACTTTCATTCCGCAGCTGGGATTGATTGATTGATTTTGAGGTTAGTAATGATACTTTACAACCTTCTGCTGTATGCGTACGAACGTAAATACACGCCCCTACGCTCTTATTGAGGCGTCGGCGAAGCCATGTAAATCTATCGGTGACGTAGGCTCTGTGAACAAATATCGTGGCACTTTTATGTTTTGCAATTGTGTCAAATTTGACTTCAATTGCTGCCACCATGTATCCAAACTCAATGGTATGGATTCGTCCCACTCCAACTTTTGAAGCCAGAGCTCTTGAAGCAGTATCTTTGCTTTTATAATTAAGGGACTCAATAGGGCAAGCGGATCGAAAACCCGTCGCTTTGTCGCTTTAAGATCCATGAATGAATCGTCGATCCGGAATTGGAGCACGTCTTCTTTTGGCAACCAAATCACACCTAGAGTCTTGGTTGCGTCAGTCTCGGAGATCGTTATCGGCTTTGGTGTACTGTCTGATGCGGAGAACCCAGGAGCATTCGAGAACCACTTCGCAAGTTCAAAACCTGCTCTAGCATGCGGCACCAGTCAACATATCGTCAACGTAGAAATCTTGCCTGATAACCTCAGCTGCCATGGGGTGCGAGGATTTCGCAATGTCGCTCAGCTGGATCAAACACCGTATGGCCAAAAATGGCGCTGGCGCAGTGCTACAGTATTTAATCTGAATAATCTCAACGAGTCTGATGGGTCTTTTCTCCACACTATGAGCTGATAGTTTCGATCTGCCTCGTGCACCATAACTTGATGTCGGCTGTTAATGCATATTTATGCAATCGAAAACGAAGCAGAGTCGAAAACAGCTCTTCTTGAATGGTCGGCCCGACCATAAGAATGTTATTCAACGCCTTATGTGTCAAAGTGCGACACGAAGCATCAAATACGACCCTCAGATTTGTCGAAGTGCTTTGGGGCCGTAATACACATTGGTGCGGAATAACATAGTGTGGAGTACTTGGAAGGATGTGAATCACTTCGGACATGTGGCCCATCTCTACATATTCTTCCATAAATTCCAAGTACATTCGCTTTAACTCAGGATCTCGAGTTTAGCGTTTTTCAAGCGACAAAACCGCTTAGCAACTTCAAATGAGCACCCAAGCTGGTGCGAATCTGTTTTAAACGGCAGTCTTACTTCGAAACGACCAGACGGCAATCTTTTCACATTATTTGTGAAATGATCTTCACAACTTTGTTGTTCAGCGGAAAGGACTTTGGAGGGAGAGCGCACATCTTCGACAGTCCAAAACTTCAGCAAGGTCTTGTCAATCGAGCTCAAAACCTCTTCCTGATAACTCTTCTGGTGAGATTTTTCACCAGGAGTGTACCGCCCCGAGACAATCCACCCAAGGCTTATCTTTTGGAGGATTGGACACTCTGGACCTTGCTTGATTTGGCCAACGGACAATAGGTCAAAGAATGTTTCAGCGCCGATAAGAAGATCAATTTTTGCGGTTTGAAGAAATAGGCATCCACTTGCTGAATATTGTCAGGTATCTTCCAGCCACTGACATTTACAATGTGATCTGAGGATCCATAAATCGATCGCGTATTCATTGCAGCCAACTGGCGACTTCACCACAGTGTGTATCTTTTTCTTAACTTCAGAATTGGATTCACCAATGCCAAGCTGATGCACGAGTCTTCTCTACGCAAATACAGCCGCTGAGCTAGTTCCTCAGTCACAAAATTAATTTGTGACCCAGAGTCCAGCAAAGCTCGGGCTAAGATGAAATCGCCTGAATTCGTCTTTATTTTGATGACTGCTGTGGCCAGGATCACTTTATCCGATACGGTCGCAAGCATCGCATGCGAAGTGGATGGACGATCAGGCTCCACAGCGGAGAGATTCGGGGTGGTAACGCTCTACTATTTGTAGTCGCAGAATATATGTGCAGCAACGTATGATGTGAACGGCTGCACACAAGACACTTTTGCATTACATTTGGCGACAGTGTGACCCTTCGCGTAGTGAAATCTCTGTTTAACTGCCAAGGCAGCAAACATCGAGCAACTCAAGATGGAATGATCTTCTGAATTGCAATATACGCATATTTGGGTCTTTTGATCAATCTTATCTTTGAGCGTCGTACACGAAAACGAGCTTTTATTAAGCTGTTTAGCGGAAACGGCTTGACTATCGGACTTTGTCGAATTGTCAGCTGACAAGTGCTGATATCGACGATTAAGCACAGTTTCACACTCACTCCATTATGGAATATTCGTGTAATCTAGCTGCTCATTCCACCTATTCTTTGTCATTGCATCAACTTTGTGCATGACCAGGTGAATAAGGATTGCATTTGCAATCTTCTTATCATCACCTATCGACAACAAAGATCCGTATATCGCAGAGACAGAGTCAATCAAGTTTCGCAACGCTGCAATCGGCTGAATCGATATGTTGGCGGATGAAGTATCGGTCAACGATTTCACCATTGCCTTCAGCCTTGCCTTTGCAGAAATGCAAATCTCTTCTAACTCGTACCGATATTCGTCATATTCGTCAAATGTCTCAATTCTGCTTTGATATTTTGGAGCATTTTCAATATGCGACGACAACATCTCAAGCCTGCACTGTAGCTCTGTCAAATCTCGACAGATTTGATCGTGAATTTGATCATGAATTTTGCTAATGCTCTTCACGCACATAGCAAGTTTCTTCCTAGAGCCTTCAAGTGTTTCTTTCGAATTCATTTTTGATTAAATTATTAAAGAGACGAAAAAACAACAACAAAAACAAAAGAAAATTTAAAAAAATTTTTTTTTTTAGATTTTAATTTTGAATTATTTTTATTTTTATTTAATTTTTTATTATTATTATTTTTTAAATTGTCCTAGCAACCTCTAAGCTATCTCGGACAATTATAGGGAGTACACAATTCGTGGAAGCAAACGAGATATCGCACTGATATGCTCAACCAACGAATGTAGGGGAGCGAGTTCTGAGCGCTGCAAAGCGCGCGACAACGAAAAGTGCAAGCAAAAACACAGACTACAGAGCGCAATACACTGTGCAGATGCTGGTTTGCTAAAGTATGTGTGTGTATGTGCGCTGTTTCTAAGCGCGCGAAACGAAAACGAAAATGCAAGCAACAACAACACGGAGCCGAAATGCACCGGTTCAGTGTTGTCTTGCGGGTATATGCGTATGTATGTATATACGTATGTGCGCTTAGCAACAGCACACAACTTACAGCGGCTACGAATCTGGTGACAAAGGGGCGACGAAAGCAAAAATTGCAACGAACTAAGAGAAGAAGTTCGATGCAATGGAAATAAAAATTTCCTAGTCACTTTCACTTAGAAAACAAAAAACAAATGTTCTGCCTAAGCGGTTCACTATTTAATTTAAAATATAAAATTTAAATGCAAATACTCTACTATTACGTATGTGCCAAGAATTGAAAGCATCACTAGAATTTTGCAACTTGGCAACCAATTCAGTTGTTTGCTTTCAATTTTCGAACAGTACCTGGAATTGGCGATCTTTAATGATCCCAGCCACTTTCCTTTGTGTGTTCTGCTTGGTATTGGGCTTCCTCCAGCGATGATGCAGCGATTTTAATAGCGACCGGCGCGAATTTCTTTTGTTTTTGTTTTGTTTTCTGTTTTCTATTGATCACTTGCGTTCAACAACAATTAGAGTCCACCCGGGGACGCCATGAAAAATCACAAGAGTTTTTGCAATTATTAATATTTCCGCTGTATTCGCGAACAAAGACTGGACCTTATTGTTGTTGCGACAATACGAAAAGAAACGAAAACGGAGAGTGATGACGCGCTGATTTATGTTTCATTGTTAAGTTACATTAAGCCTAACTTAACTAAAGTGGCGAAGCGAGGCGAATTCGCTCAGAGAGCAAAACGAAAGCTTTATTGCGCTCTCGCTTCGTCCTAATTTTAATAACTTCATTTGATAACTTCATTATCTTAAACTAATCTACATCAAATGCGCCAACAATCTATTTTACGAAACATAATCATATATACCAAATAAACAGATACATTATCATGTTTTGAACAAGAGAGCTGGTTGTACAGATCAGCTGAGTATTACACCACGAAACTTGATTTATTTACCTATCAACACTAGAGAAATAAGCACGCTCGAAGTACGGATAACTGATCAGGAGGGGAATTAATTAATTTTCGAGGAAACTATATCAATTCGTCTTCATTTACGAGCAACAGAATGAATTTTTATAATAAAAGGTCGTCACATCACCTCACAACTCCCATTACTAAATGTAAAGGTGAAGTGAAAACATCATCATTATTATCATCTCGAGGACCATCATATCCACGACCTGCGGTATCATTTAAAAATAAACTGAATTTAAAATCGCTTCGATTTAATATTCAGTAAAATTACTACCTTCATTTCAAATGAATGAAATTTTTTGTGCAAGATAAACCTCACAATGATGAGAGTATCAAAAAGAATATCACACTTATTACCCATATCAGCAGAACTTCAAAACAAATGATGAAGTTCGTATTATAATACAGAACCAAGATTTGTATGTGTTGCCGTCTGAAAGTTTCCTCCACTTTGAAGGCACTCTTAGTAAATTAACTAACCAAAATTCGGGCTCAACTACAACAAATGATGTTGCCGGCTTGCTTAAAAATAATTGCATGGCCTATTTTTTGGATGAAATAAGATATGAACTGAACGGATGCGAACTGGATAGAACACGGTTTACTGGAGTCACACCTACTCTGAAAAACTTTCTTTCTATTGGCCGACAGGAGTCTCTATGTTATCGTAATGCCGGGTGGAGTGGAGGAGAGAGTATATCTTCCGGAGGACATTTCAGCTTTTCAATACCATTAAAAATGCTAATGGGAATCGCTGAAGATCATAAAAAGTTATATTAAATTGTAAACATGAACTCATTCTCTTGCTAGCTAAAAATATGAATGATATGTTTGAAAAACAGTCGGAGGTGTTGAATAAAAATTGCTATAAAGAGCATTAGTTGGAAAGTACCCCACATTGTTCCCAGCGATACTACTAAAATTAAAATGTAAATCTCGTCAAAAGTGGAGCTACACTTCCACTTTCATTCTGCAGCTGGGATTGTTATATAAATCCCTCGTTGGTACAGGGGACTCATCATGTATGGAACGTTAAGCTAGCTGCAAATAGAGAACGTCCACGGCTTGCAGTCATTGTGTTTACATTAAATGGTAATCTAATTACAATCAATTTGAGAAATGCAAAAGTGTATTTAAATTCTGAAGTCTATCCATATGAAGATTTAAATGTAAAATTCAATGAAAATCGGTTTGTTGACTTGTATGATATGTACGTGAGATTGCAAGAGAGCTACTACAACCGGGAGCCTTGTGCACTTTTATTTATTGATGTTAAAAATTCAACTGAACTAAGAGTACCAAGTGAGTTGAATACAAAGGTATATTGCCTTCTCATTCACGATCGACTAGTTGAATATACCCCACTGACCGGATTAGTATAACGTATTTTATAATGATTTCTCAAAATATTTCTTCATTCAGCTTTTGGAAATCATATTGAGTGAAAACAAAACCAACTCCACAACTCATATTTCGATACAACAACTTATAAGTGGAATAAATAATTTTATGAAAATGATTAAGGATAAAATTTTTCCTGGACACATGGAATATTTATCAGAATCATTGAAATATTTTAATAATAGAATATGTGATGGTCCATTGGTTTCTAATGTTCATGGACAAAATTTCACATCCTGCTGTTGGGCTCATAACTATGTGGAGGATGGAGTCGATACATGTGCCTGTCATTTATATACTGTTCGCACACAAAAATCAAAAAAATTATAACAATAAAAGAAAAACAATATATCTTTAAGGGAAATGGAATTTTTTACAGCGGTATTCGGCTCTTCTTTTAGATTTTCTATTTTATCTTCAAGTGTCTTGGAAATGGTGTTGTACTCTCGTCTGAATTCCATCACGTTCCCATTCTTTTTAACGTTCATCACGTGATCCTTTCTCCGCTCCGATTTCGAATACATTGATGAGTTAAGTGGGCGTGACGCGTTCGTTCGTTTTACAGGTAGCGCTGAGATTCCGAACATATTTCATCACGTTTCGTAACGTTGATTCATGTTGGATGTTGCGTCGTCTTACAGGTAGCGTTGAGCTTCCGATCGTCTTGGATGTGGCGCTGAGTCACGTTTCCCTCCTTTCGTTTCGTAACGTCCCCGATCCCCTCACCGTCCCGTTTCGGGACACGCGATCTCGACCCCGACTCCGACCTCGACTCCGACCCCGACTCCGACCCCGACTCCGACTCCGACTACGTTTTCGAGGTGGACGTTTACGCGTTCGATCGTTTTGGGCACAGCGCTGCGCACATGATTGTCAATGTACCGTACGATCGTTAATGATAAGGCGTATCACGTTTTCATAGCACGTGTTCGTCACAAGTTTTCGACCACGATCTACGAATCGCATTTCGACTGCGACCCCGACTACGACCCCGATGCCGTCACGGGACACGCCACCTCGACCCCGACCCCGACTCTGAAGGATCGATAACGGATTTGTGTGACGAAACGCCCCCGACCCCGATCCCGATCCTTTCATCGCCCCGTCTCGGGTCACGTACGATTCGTCACACAAATCCCACACTTGAAATTTCCACAGGTGACCCTAATTAAATTTCATCTTTATTACCTCACACTTGACATTTCCACAGGTGACCCTAATTAAATAGTATTTTTATTACCCCACACTTGACATTAATGACAGATGACCCTAATTAACAATTCCTTGCACAAGAATTAGCTTTGTATATAAATTTGATATTCCAACTACTGTCACGCCTTCTACCGACTGACATTCCAGCTCGAGTTGATTTTTAAAATGCTCCATCCGAGACATTTGGCTAATTTTGTTCTTGGGAGCCCCATAGCGTTTCCAGTCTAGCCGCCAGACACCTCGTACCATGGATTTTGCTTCTTATCTACAGACATATGCCCGTAAGATAAGGAGCAGAGCCCTCAACTAGGATCGGCAGTACCTTAAAAATTCGGCGAATAGTAGAGATCTGTTACCCGATGACAATGAGGTAATTCAGATCCTACCCAGCCGGCAACCTCAGGGAGGGTTCAGTAGAGGATTTTTGCCAGTCGCATAAAGTAAGTAAGTAAGGTGATTTTGTATTTTCAAGAAAAACTATTAATTTATTTATCAATATTTATGTTGTTCCCTTCAAAGTAATCCCCTCAGATCAATATACTTATGCAAACGGTTTTCCAATCCTCAAAGCACTTCCATAAGCACTTTTCGGTATAGCCTTGAGCTCTTTCAGCGATGCAGTCTTTATCTCTTCAATCGTTGAAAATCTCCGTCCTTTCATAGATCTCTTTAGTTTTGGGAACAAGAACAAGTCACAAGGGGCCAGTTATAACCCTTTTAAAGTAAATCTGGGTTGTCGTTGACGTCATTCAACAGCTCTTGAGCGATGCTCATGCGACGGTTCTTTTGGTCAAAATTCAGCAATTTCGGAACAAACTTCGCTGACACACGACTCATGCCCAAAAGTTTGAAAAATTTCATGGCACGAGCCAAGCGATATACCGACATCTGCAGCAACTTCTCTGATAGTGATTCGACGATTTTCCAAAACAATTTTCTGCACTGCTTGAACGTTATCATTAGTTGTTGACGTGCTTGGGCGTCAGATCTCGTCATTAGCATCTTCCCGGCCATCTTGGAAGAGTTTGCACCACTTGTTAACATTTTTTTACTCAAAAGTTTCATCACTGTCAACAAGTATTTCAGAGCACTTAATTATATTTTTATACCCGCTACCCATAGGGTAGGCATCTCCGACCCTATAATATATTCTTGATCAGCGTCAACAGCCGAGACGATCTAGCCATGTCCGTCTGTCCGTATGAACACCTAGATCTCAGAAACTATATGAGATAGAGCTATAATTTTCGACAATATTTGTTATGTTTGCACGCATATCAAGTTTGTTTCAAATATTTGCCCACTCCCGCTCTTGCAAATCAATAATAACAAGAGTAATATTAAAGCTAGACGTGCGAATTTTAGTATATACAATAATAACAATGTTGCTATCAGATAAAAATTGCTTAAGTTATGAAAGAAATAGTTTTGTATGGGCAAAACCGCCTGCTATGTATGTATTGTATGTATGCGTATACGTATATACATGCTCGTCTATATTAGTATCTGTATGCATAGGGTTCATAAGCAATGCGATAGCTCAGGTGGTAGAGTGCAAGCCGAGCAAGTTGTGGTGACCGGGCTCGAACCCGCTCGAAGTACAAACTTTTTTTAACCACCCGATCGGTGTATTCTTGAACGGGATTTGAGCTCGAGCACAACCGACCGGTATTCGAACTCGCATAAACAATTACTATAGTAATTATTGTATATACCATCAAAAAGTTTGTACCCCGAGCGGACTTGAACCCGAGCACCTATAACGAGTAACGAAGCTTGTTCGCTAAAGAAGCTGGTGGACTTGTAACGGTATGAAAAGCATACGCGATCGCTACGGCTGTTGTCTGGTTAGATGGGTGTGGGCATAGAAAAAATCCTTTCCGCTACGTGCTTCCATTGATTAGTTATATTATTATATTATATTATTACCTAAGTTGGAGGGAAAAAGGGAAGGGACAAACCAGAACAGTAAACAAAAAGTTGGAAGAAAACTAGAGAAACGACAAGTTAGGGATCTACCTTCCACTTGGAGCACTTCTCCTTTACGGTGAACTTATTGGTGCAGACGACCACTCTACCATGATCCTGCAAAGCCAACGTAAAATCAATTTAAATGACAGGACCCCTCAGAGAAACTTCTCGTCACTCAACCCTCCACACACAAACGCTGCATGGTTCCAAATTTGAAAAATCACTAGCACATAATAAACATTATAACCAATTTATTTAAACTAAGATAAATAAAGAAACGGCAATTAAGGCAACTAAAGAAAACATGGACGGAGTATGAAAGAAATACGTGGAAATATTAAAGCTAAATTATATCTATTTCATAAATACTTAAAAACTAAATAACTATGAATAAAAGAAATAAATAAACAAAATTTCATACTGCAATTGTGATATATGGATCGCTAATTTACTAATTGTTTTATGCAATATAAAACTATTTAATTATGAATCCATATCATAGATCAACATTGGACCATCGGCGTATGCTCAACCCTAAGAAACTTAAGGTTTCTCAGGTGCAGAGAAATTAAGCTGCCAGCAAAACAAAGAAAAACTTCTTTTGGACTATAAATTTTGAATTCAACAGATTCAATCGCAAAAAGCTCTGTGGCGTACAATATGTGAATAAGATATGTATAGAAAGCTCACTTACATCATTCCCCAGCGACGAAAGATCTTTCACAGCCGGTGATATGTGTGTGTGTTGTTTTGTTGTTGTTGTTTCAGCTGTGATGTGCCGGATGTTCGATTTGTTTTGTAAAGAAATATATATTCAATTTTAAAATTGACAATCTTGACAGAGAACAAAAACACTTTGGAAGATATACATATGTAGGACAACTTTATAGTAACTAATGCATTTTATTTACATCTGTTACTTTACCATGTAATCACAGACATTTATGACTTTGCTCGTAAGGTTAATGGCACCAATACTGCAGTGGTAATACTGGCGTTCTCCTTGTTATCCCTCTCGGAGACGACTTCCAGTGATATTGGAGGTGGCGGCGGCGCAGTATCGCTGCAAACTCCCTCCTCGTAATTTCTGCTAGATTGCAGAAATTGGGGGTAACGACATATCTCCGCGCGACATATCTCCGCTGACCAAAACGACATATCTCCGTGCGGAGATATGACGTTTTAAAAGCGACATAACTCCGCGTGGAAATGTGACGTTTTGAAAACGACATTTCTTCGCCGATTTATTAGAGACTCATTTTACACTTGAATGAATTATGTATTATGTATATTATATAATATATATGACGGATGTCATAAGATTTATTTTTAATATTTTGCTGCGGCACACTTTATCTCTGAAGCTTTCGAATTAAATAGAGATGGTTTAGCCTAGATTAAGCGTGGATATCGATATTGTTTGATGAATCTAAGTTCGATATCGATATTATTTAATGCGATACTAATGTGAATGGCAAAGGTATCATGCCAACTCACTGCAAATATTCGATTAATAATTAATTATATACTAACAACTCTTGGCGGGTGCATCAATCATCGAATGCAGATGTTATCGCGCGCAGCTGTCAGCTTGCACAACAGTCGCGTCGCAAATATTGATACCGCCATACAATTTAAACTCAAATTGCAAATTAATGGGCAATGCTAACTTGGCATTAAAATTTGTGGCTGCATTGTTTAATGCAAAATTCCGTTTGACCACTTGTTGTCTAACTTCAAAGAACGTGGTCTTCAACGCAAATTATACATCTGCTGATTTTTCTTATAAACCATTGTGAGATGTTTTTCAATGTCTGCACGAATCTTCTGAAATTGATCAATTCTATTTAAACCTTCCGTTCCATCGCTAAGCTAGTCAAGATTTCTAAGCAATTTAAAATCTTGACCGTGTGTGGTCATATGTTGTCCGAATACTACAAAATACGGAGATATACCAATCGACTGGTGTATGGAATTTCTTAAAGCCGCATTGATACTTGGCAAATAAATGTCCCACACCCGCTGATCACTCCGTATATAAGCTCTTAAGGCTGCGTTAATAGAGCGATTAACTATTTCGGCTGCATTTGATTGCGGAGCATACACACCTGTTTTTATATGCTGAACTCCGTATTTGGAAATAAAAATAGTAAACTCATGGCTTTTAAATTGAATGCCATTGCCGCTAACTATAACTTCCGGTACTACAAAACATTCAAAGATATCATCTCTTAAATAATTGATAATAACTTGCGATGTAAATTTCTTTACTGGTTGAAGAAAGGTAAACTTAAAAATGGTCAAGGATGATAAAATTCCTACGTTGCCTTGTTTAGTTCTAACTCGACCGCTGCGATTTCTGTCACTTCTTCGAAGGATCTAGAAAGTGCATCAGCTACTACATTTTCACTTCCTTTTCTGTGCTCAATATCAAAGAAAAGCCCTGTAATTTAATTGCCAATCGAGCCAGCCTCCCACTCAAGTCTGATTGGTTCATTAACCAACGTAGGCTTGCGTGATCAGTAACGACTTTAAAGACTGTCCTTCGAAATATATTCTAAATTTTTTATTGCACGAACAGCCGCTAAGCATTCAAGCTCAGTCACTGCGTAGTTTCGTTGAGCTTTATTTAGCTTTTGGACATATAAGCGATGGGTCTCTCGCTTCCTGATTCATCCACTTGAGCTAATACAGCGCCTACTCCATAAGTCGAAGCGTCGCATTGTACAACGAATGGCTTCGGATGAATTAGAAATGGAGCAGTACAGAGCTTGCGTTTGATTTCATCAAAGGCTACTTGAGCAACGTCATTCCATTCATACGATTTTCCTTTTAATAATTCAGTTAGGAGAAATATGACCGTAGAATATTGAGAAATGAATCGCTGATACCATCCAGTCATACTTAAAATCTTCTTAGTTGTTTCCGCGATTTTGAAGCTGGGAACTCATCCACAGCTTGTATTTTGTTAGGGTTTGTTTGGAGAGTACCTTCTCCTACAATATATCAAGATAATCTACTTGGCGTAACCCAAACTGACTTTTTCCGACATTTATTATCAAAACTTGCTGACATGACTAGCAGATCATCAAGATATACAAATATATGCGATTTTAACTGATACGGTATAAATTGATCCATCAATCTGCACATAGTCTGAGGAGCATTGGTAAGACCAAAAGGCATACCTTTAAATTGATATAGAGGTCGGTTGGGTATTGTAAAAGCAGTTTTCGGACGAGAATCCGAACCCAAACGTATTTGCCAAAATGCATCTTTTAGGAGAAAACCACGGCGAAGTAGGAGCTTCATCGATTACGCGTATTTTAATCATTCGATCAATTTCTTCGCACAGCAACTTCTCTTTAGCTGGCGACAAAGAGTAGAATCTTTGCTTAATGGGTTTGATATTGCCTGTATCAATATTATGCTCTATGAGTGAGGTTTCACCTAGGCCATCATGTTCTGATGAAGGAAAATATCCGATTACGGAATTCAATTTAGAAAGATCAAGGCTAGATGAATCTATTGATCTCATTAATAGTGAACGAAGGCGAAATGGAAATGTCAAAGGCCTTCCAGAAATCCATACCACAAATCACATCTTGTTTAATGGACGGAACTAGCAAAATTCGAAATCCTTTATCTTAGAATTAAAAGTGATGGGAATGCTAACTGTACCAGCAACAGTTTGCTTTAAACCATCCGCAGTAAGAACAAAACCTTTAATTTTCTTCGCTTGCTTTCTTTATTCGCCCGCTCTCGCAGTCGCAGTCGGACGTGTTTTTTTTTCTTCCCTCTTAAAATTTGTGATTTTTCATTGAATTTCATATTTATTTACAATTAATATAACATTAATTTTACTCTCTCACTTGTGTTTAATTACAGATCGTTAAATCGCTGTGTGCTTTCTTGTATTTATTATATTATTATACTTTTCTGAAAATATAAGAACAAATTGTGTGGTCAAACTTTGCTTTGCTTTGTTAGCAAAACAATTCTGTTTTCGTTGCCGCTGCACTTTGTTTTGTATTTTTGTTTACTTTCGCGCTCTTCTATTTTCACTTGCTTTTCGCTCAACGCTCTTACAATAGTTAACTCTCCCTCTCTTGGTGTTGTTGTTGGCTATCGTTTATCTTGCGTCTCGCTCGACCTGTGCTTACTCTCTGTGTTTTTGTGCTCTTTGTAAGTACAGACATATTAGTTTGCAATTAACTTACCTATTTTGTTTATATTTCGAATTTTTACTTCTTGATTGATTTAATTATCATTGTTTTAGCAATATGTTAGTGTGCTATAACAAAAATGCCTTGTGCCGGCTGCACAGTGGTTGGGCTTGTATGAAGCCGCAACCAAAAATATTTCCGTTGAGATATCGTTATGAAATTTTCCCCAAAAATTTAAAAAATATTTTGTATATATAGTAAAAAAATTGGATACATCGGAGGACTATATCCTATAGCTCCCATACAACCTTATTATGGCTTATATGCCGATTGTGCGCCAAAATTCTACCGGTGGAGTTACAATGCTAAAATTTCATATTAGAATTCAAGATATATAAGTATTATATATAAGTATATATTATTATTATTATTATTATATATAAGTATTTAAATTATATTGCTGCTTTCTTCTACCAAACTAGTTACTCTTCGAGTTTTTCTTCATTCGTGCCCACTTCTGTACACCAAAGATCAAAAGATGTACATGCGTGAAAAATCCAAAAATCTATAAAATATTCTAAACACACTGTAAAAAATCGTTTCATATAGCTTCCATACAAACGGCTGATATTTTTTATGTTGATTGGGTGCATGTTATCGGTATTGATTCCTTTTTATTCAACCAATGAGATTGATATTGGAGAATTGAAGATTTCATGCGTTTGTAATTAACCCAAAACGTTATAATCCTCTTACAAACGTATTCAATTCGCTTTGACACTTCACTCTTATCAACAATATAGCCGTTTTTAATAATATTTGCTTCTATAACTTCAATCAATTTTGTTCACCTTTCATTAAAAACATATAAACGTGAGAATACACACTCATAAGAAGAACCTATTAAAGTTTAAAGCAAGGGAATAAACAAAAATAAATCAAAACTATTAATAAATGATAAACTATTAATAAACACAAACTCAAAAGACGAAGACAGGGCAACAGCACAACAAGCACACGAGCGAAAACAAATTTTTTAGTGCAAAACTGACCCTGAAAATGTTAAGACGGTGTTAGAATTTTTACAATTGTAAGCACATCGGCAATTTTCGGCAAAAAATGTACTTATTTATTACCTTTAGGGCCAGACAAACTCATTGATGTACAACTTAACTGTGGCATTCTGTGGCGTCACTACTAAAACCTTAGCTAAACATAAAAAGACGTTCAAAATATAGACGTTCAAATTAATATAACAAGAAGAGTTTAACAAGTACGTTTTTATAATATCTCAAATTTTAGAAAATACCTTCAACTTCAAAATCCATTAAAAGTATTATAAACTTGGACACGTAATAAATAAACTGACCACTTCAAAGTTCGGTTTTGTCGTGGAAAATTCGCGATGCGCACAAGCTGTGCTGTGCAAATGACTACCTTCTCGCAACTTCAATTCTATTTTTAGAAATAACCGTTAGATATCCAGAAAAATCTAGTTTGCCATGAAAGGACAATTTAGAAACGATTTGTTTACTTTTCGTACATTTTGTTGCTATGACTTTTTTATTTTTGGCCTTTGGACGCAACCAATGTGCCAAAATGGGTTTTGTTTGTTGCTGGTTATGCGACAACGTTGCACATGAAAAATGTGCTGGCTTTAACGGCCGTATTGTTGATTTGATTTCGGCCAAGTCAGGATTGGGATGGACTTGTGAACACTGTAGGGACTCTGAACGAGATATTGCTGGGTTTAAACGGCAGACGCGAACTGATTTTAAAGATATATTGGCGGGCTTTAGAAACTCTCCGATAGCTTTTCTGTCGATTACCCCAATCGAGCTTTCTGTCCCAGTTGATGTTCCAAGTTTATCTGTACCACCTGCTGGGGAATTAATGCCGTTTAGTTCTCCGTCCCCTCAACCTTCGGTAGCTCTGGATGTTCCACATCATGACATTACGTCATTAAGATTGGAATCTCCTGCTCCGCTTTCGATTTTGCTGTCGACTGGGATGGAGACGGTTGAAGAAATTCAACCATCATCATCCTCTGTTGAGATTGTTAGTGCTGTAACGATAGAAGAATCGCCTCCAGCTCCTACCTCAGTTGTCCGCAACACATTAGTTGCAGTGCCACCTCTTAAGCAGATTTTCGTTTCAAGGCTGATACGACATCTGATGATGTTCGGGCTTATATTAAGTCCAAATCTCAAGCCAGGGTTAAACTGGATAAATTTAATTTCTCGTACGAACGGGAGATTTCATCTTTTAAAATAAGTGTTCCCGCTGAAAAATTTAGCATGATGTGCAGTAAAGAGTAAAGAGTATTTAAATAGTATATCTTTCCCTTTCAATGTCATTGCCTTTACTGAAACATGGTTAAAAAGACATCCTTGATACGGAAATCTTTTCTAGTAGATTTTCCATATACAGACGTGACCGCAAGGTACGTCGCGGTGATGGGGTTTTAATTGCAGTAGATGCTCAATTAAATTCAGAATTGATTGATCACACTTCTGATATTGAGCTAGTGGCTGTTAGATTATCCTTTGGTAGTTTAAACATTTTTATTTCTTGCCCATATATCCCCTGCCTCAGATGATGCTTTATATTTAGCTCATTTTCTATTATTAATAACATTTCTAATATGCTTTCTGATCGTGATCACTTTATAGTCCTTGGGGATTTTAATATTGCTGGGGTGTCATGGCATTCCGCCAAGAATCTAAATGGACTTTCCCCTCTGTATCCCATGTTTTTATTGATAGTCTCTTCGGGGTATCATTATCTCAGATTAATGGTATTCCAAATTGCTTAAGCAGGTCTCTAGACCATATTTTTGTTTTAGACCAAGATTCATGTTCTCTATCGAGAATATCTCCTATATCTTCCCCTGAAGACCCTTACCATCCACTTTGGAAATATTGTTGGAGCTCCCATTTATTGCGTCAGAGTCGAGTGTACGTTGTGCTTTCTCGTTGTTTTCGGATAACCAATTTTGAGAAACTTGCTCTGCTTATATCTCAAACTGACTGGTCCCAACTTTCTTTGTCTACGAACTTGGATATTGCGGTTATTCTACTTTAAACTCGCTATTTGATGCTTGTGTTCCATCAAGTATTCCACACTTGTCTGATAAACCCTTATGGTTTACTAAGAAATTATTGAATTTAAAAATCGTAAGTCGAGACTTTACAAAAATTCAAGGGAACTGGCTCTTCTTTTGATTTTCTGCGGTGTTCTGTTGCCCAAGCTGCAATTCGCACTCATAACAATGAGTGTTATAATAATTATTTGAGTAGGTGCAGAATAAGATGTCAGCGTGATCCAAAGCGATTTTACGACTTCGTTAACTCCAAGCGTAGATCCGCGTCATCACCAGCATTTATGTCTTTGGAGAATATGACGGTATCTAATGGTCATGATGTTGCCGATTTATTTGCTGACTTTTTCCAAACGACATATTCTGTCCCAAGTTCTCAAAATTCCTTTTCTTATCCTTATCAGTTAGACTCATCTAATTGTATTTTTGTATTACTGAAGCTCTATTTAACGGAACGGCTATAAAACCTGTTTTTTCGGCACGTCCGGATGGAGTTGTGTGCTAAGATATTGTGCTGGTAGTATCTGTAAACCGCTTGTTAAATTGTTTGAATTATCCGTTATCTCATGTTCTTTTCCTAAAATCTGGAAAAATCATACATTATACCTATCCTAAAAAAGGGAGCAAATCTAAAGTTCAAAATTATCGCGGTATATCTAAATTGTCTGCGATTCCGAAAGCATTTGAAAAATTATAACTTCTCAACTGCAATATCTGTATAATTTCACCTTACCAACATGGGTTTCTGAAGTCTAGATCCACTTCTACTAACTTATTGGAGTTCTCTTCTATTGTAATTAAAGGATTCGAGAATAAAATGCAAACGGATGTCATTTACACCGATTTTAGTAAGGCTTTTGACTCAGTTAATCATCACCTCTTACTGTATAAGCAATGTTTTAGGGTTTCCTCATAGCCTAATTGAGCTGATATCCTCATACCTTTCAACAGAATTCAGAATGTTTATTGTATTGGTTTTGTATCTAAATGTGTCACTTCTGGTGTGCCCCAGGGCAGTCATTTAGGTCCTCTATTGTTCACTTTGTTCATAAATGATCTTCCTTCTGTTATTGAGCATTCCCGTGTACTTATGTACGCCGATGACGTTAAGCTTTGCCTGACATTAATGATAATGATTAATGATAGTCTTGCGAGCTCGCTGTTACAATGTGACCTTAGTCGTCTAGAATCTTGGTGCAGAGCAAGTATGTTACTTCTCAACTGTAAGTTTATGACCTTTTGTAGGGGTTCTTCCCAGTTAAATAACTATATGTTATTTCATACTCCTCTTGAGCGAATTGAAGGTGCGAATGACTTAGGGGTTCTGCTTGATGCAAAACTAAAATTCGATAAACATATTCTGTCTGCTGTAAATAGGGCGTGGGTGTTCTGGGATTTATAAAACGCTGGTCGAAAGAGTTTAATGATTCCTACATCACTAAGACTTTGTACGTCTCACTGGTTCGTCCTATCGTTGAGTACGGAGGTCTTGTCTGGAATCCCCAGTATAGGGTTTATCAAGATAGGATTGAATCGGTGCAGAAACAATTCTTATTATTTGCTCTTCGTAGTTTAAATTGGAATCCTAATATTAGATAACCACCGTATCGAAGTAGACTTTTATTACTAAACCTTCCTTCTCTTTCTGACCGTAGAACTATGCAAGGTGCTGTTTTTATACTGAGACTAATTAATGGTGAAATAGACTCTTTGGAGCTGTTAAGTCCAAATAATAATATAATAATATGATTATTGGAGGAGGCCATATAGCAGGATGCCAACAGCAAACATCCTTCACGGCTCTCAGCACCACCACGGTTAGATCGTCATTGCTGTAATTAGGTAGTAGGTGAGCTTTAAGCCCCTTTTTACAAGGATGGCAGTTCTCGAACTAGTTACCAATGTCGGGACGTACAAATCATAGTTAGGCGACTTCAGCCCAGCCACCGTGTTGCCCGACGCTATCCTATCCCTAAGCCCCACGCCATCTTCCCATTGCGCTTTTATAGCAGGTCCTCGGCTTCCTTGTCTGAAGGATCACGTGCTGCCCACCACTGAGTAAAGGTTCATCAACCTTCAGCACGGACCAATCACTCGTCGGAATGGCCGGGTTCTGCTTTTAAGCAGCTGAAGCGCGCTCTCGCCCTGCACAAATATGGGGAAAAGGACTTTCGCCTTCGGCATGGACGGAATATTATTCCTGTCCACCACGTCCAACTTGGCCCCTCCACAGTCCGTCCAGTTTGGGTACGGTCGCTTGCAGCCACTGCAATGTTGGGTCGTCCTTGCATGTCAGGATCTTGACACGCCTTGGAAAGTAGGCTTTGGACTGTCTGGGACATTCTCCATCCTGACAAACAGTGCGTCGACCAGCTTACTATGGGTCAACCGCCACCGATCTGCAGACATTTTACCGTTAGGGTCCCTCTGTCTATGAGAGCAACGGCCGCCTGGCAGTTTCAGCAACCGTTGCTCTCTGTCTCGTTCTGATGGAGTCCGTATTGGTGGAGCCAGGTGCTCGCAGCCTCTTGCTCACAGGGGCCCCTTGCTTGGGACTCTCAACGGACCGTTGGCGCTTGCTTGCCATGGACTCCACCTTCTTGTTGGCAGGGCCGGTAGAACCGGTCTGCACTTTAATGTCTTCTGGAAGTGGGCTAATTTGGTCTTCACGCATCCACGTATTGGCCCAGGCAAGCCTCTCCTGATCCTTGACGGACAGGTTTGCTATGCCACTGAGTCTTGCGTGAATGCGGGTCGCCTTTTTGCCTTCTCTTTCAGGCCCCCGTGCCCCGCTGCGCAACCTTGGAGGTGCTGGCGATAGGCCGAGGTGACTGAAGAGGAAGACGTTGCCCTCCACCGTAGAGATTGACGCAGCGCGTTTTTGGTCTGAGTCGGTTAAGACCACAGCACCCGCGAGTTAACATGCCCTCTCTCCGGACACATGGATTAATGCCGATCCGGAAACTCCAAGTCTACTCTATGCAACTCTGACGATAATACACTCATACATAGATTCTGACATACACACATATTCATGCCTTTTGTAATAAATTGCCACTGACAAAATCAGTCAGTCTTATTCTGTTCTCCAAACAGCACAGTGCTTTTATTTGTGAGTATTTCTAACATATTACAGAATTCTCTCGCAAGTGAGACTCCCTCGGCCACTGGACTGGTAACTGGCGCAGCCGGACTTCGAACAAGGGATTTTCCATGCCCACTACGCTTACCATTTAAATTTTTTTTTCTAATTTTAATTTCCTTGAAATTTTAATTTTTGTAGCGAATGGTGGAAAAATAATAATACATATTCAAGAGAGAAAACTGCATAAAAATAATGACACAAAAATGTGCAAATAAAATAAACAAAAATCAAATTCCAATTGCCACACAAACGACCGTATATTGTAACCATCAATCGCTGAAAATGACCCGGGATCGCTTGTGTGAGACAATATGTTTCTGTGTGTGATGATCGTATATTGTGACCATCAATCGCTGAAAAGGCACCGGGATCATCAAAACACAGTGGTTTACAGAATAAGTTGTATGATTAACGACCGTATATTGTGACCATCAATCGCTGAAAAGGCACCGGGATCGTTTTCATTTATCAACTTACATTAACGCAAATTTACTATTAATTTGTGAAATACACAAAACAATCATAAACGAATAAATAAACTAAAACTGCACAAATATTACAAAAAAATCACACACAGTGATACTGTTTACTTCGGCAAATGCCATGTAAACATGTACATATGTACATGTACCTTCGCTTGTGAAATTCTTGATAATAATTAATATCTATTACACAGGAAAGAGTAAGAAACAAATAATAACTCAACGCTATGGATTCATCTATTCCTATAAGCACAAGCCTGAATCTACATCAATTACTAGGCCTTGTACATCAATTACCCACCTATGAAGGCCCACCTGACAATCTTGAAAGATTTGTAAGAAGAGTAGAACAGCTACTATTGTTAGCCGGATCAGTGGACGAAGCAACATGCGGACAGTACTTGCTTGGAGCTATCCGTGACAAGATTAAAGGCAGAGAGACGAAGCACTGAGTGTCTGCGATGAACTCCTCAGTAGGGATGATATTAAATCAAATCTCAAGCGACTATACTCTAGCAAGAAGACAGAAGAAATGCTTGTTAGAGAGTTACATACTCTTCGGATGGACTCAGTATGGGAAGGTTATATTTCACAGCCACGAGAATAAGAAGTGAATTGATGTCACTGGCCAGAGAAGCAGACCCTAGTGGACACTCCCTCGCGTCCAAACGTGAACAATATGACAGATTCTGCCTCAATACATTCCTAGTTGGATTAAAGGACCCACTTAGGTCAGCCATTAGAAACCAAAGGCCAGAGACGATCGAGAAAGCGTACGAGTACGGACAGCTTAAACTAAACTTTTCTAGAAGTCTGAGTAAACACCTTGGAAACCAACGATACGACAGCTCGATGTACAGGAACCACCCATACGCGAAGGGGCAACCAACCAATGGAGACTATAATAGCCGCAACATACTACGTCAACAGAACTATAATGGCAACAACGCTGTCATGTTCAATGGAATGATAACATCAACAATGATAGCCCCTTCCACAGCAATGACAAATCAGATCAAATCCTAAACCACCAAGACAGGAACAATTTTACAGATTAAAATAATATAAATTAATTATTAATTTATTATTATTAATTATTATTTATCATAATTTTTACTAGAAGTCTCGGGAAGCCAGTCGGGTACATAAGCAAGAAGACTCACGGATCTTCCTTGCCATTTGTTTTATTATCACCAAACTTCATGGCGTCAAACACTCTAAAATTCCTAATAGATACTGGATCAACCTATTCATTTATAAATCCAGCACTTATTAATGAAGATCAAACCAAAAACTAACCTCCGATGTCGACATCCACATTGTACTTAATACATTTAAAATTCGCGACTATACGGATAGAATTAATGCCCAATTTCTAATAACTTGCTATTCAATTTCTCACACTCACTTCAAAACATATAGCAGATATTAAATCCATATTCACAAGACTACAAAACGCAAACCTAAAAATCCAACCGAGCAAATGTAGCTTTTTAAGGAAGGAAATCGATTTCTTGGGACACATCGTTACTCAGGAAGGAGTGAAACCAAACCCATTGAAAATTCAAGCCATCAACGACTTCCCTGCCCAAGAACGACAAGAGAAATTAAGTTATTTTTAGGACTATTAGGGTATTACAGGAAATTCATAAAAGACTTCGCGAAGAAACCTAAACCCATAACAAGACAGTTAAAAGGAAAGTAATCTGTAATAATAGACGATGAATTTAAACAAGATCCAATACTCATATACCCTGATTTCAACAAACCATTAACTTTTACGAATTGAAAATGCGTATTCATCCATTTGAATCGAACCCTAATCCGAATCAGCATCAATAGAACCCATAAATTGGTTTCTCATGGAGTCTTTTCGTAAAGAGTCGGGAAAAGACACTTATTTGCAGACAACGAGAAACGGTCAACAGTTATTTGCGAGCTCTAATACAATCATCACTTTGATGGTCGCAGATTTGCATTTTATGCCAACGCTGTGGTGCACTTAGATAAATAGAGTGAGGATCACTGGCTATCTGATGCAAGACTTCGTCATCATGGAAACTATCCCATCCACTGCTGCCACCCCAGACCTCCAACAACTTCTTCTAATTTCGGTGAACAATCTTCTTCAGTAGAGGAAGTCAAAAGCCAGACTCTTGGGCAACCTGCAATGACCATTGTGCAAAATGTCAAATATATAGCCATGACCCATCATTGGAAAACTAAGCCTCTCACTTTCGCCCACTATTAGCGCCTTAATCAACTGCAATTCGTGTCTATTATAATCGTTACGCAAGAATATCTTTCAAGTACTGACTTACTCACATCGAAACTGCCGCCGTAAACTGATTCGCAGTTATGAGAAAATGGACCATGTCCTATATCGTGGAGGAGCACTTAAACGCGAACACAGGAAAAAGGTTGATTAAATTAAATGAGGACAGAGAGACACCAGTCCAAGTCGAACATAATGATATGATATTTAAGAAAGAAAACCGTAGAAACAAGTTGACACCGAGATTTTCGCAACACAAAGTGGATAAAGACAATGGTGTCACCTTGCTAACAACTAGAGGTCAAAAACTACACAAGCAAAAATTAGGAAAACGGTTAAGAGACAAGAAACCATAACACCAACAAGCTAATACGCATAATAATGCCGATCCAGAAACTCAAAGCCTACTCTATGCAACTCTGATGATAATACACTCATACATAGATTCTGACATACACACATGTTCATGCCTTTTGTAATAAATTGCCCCTGACGAAATCAGTCAGTCTTATTCAGTTCTCGAAACAGCACAGTGCTTTATTTTGTGAGTATTTCTAACATATTACAGAATTCTCTCGCAAATGAGACTCCTTCGGCCACTGGACTGGTAACTGGCTCTTCGCGAAGTCTTTTATGAATTTCCTGTAATACCCTAATAGTCCTAAAAATGACTTAATTTCTACTGTCGTTCTTGGGCAGTTGAAGTCCTTGATGGCTTGAATTTTTCTGGGTTTGGTTTCACTCCTTCCTGAGTAACGATGTGTCCCAAGAAATAGATTTCCTTCCTAAACAAGCTACATTTGCTCGGTTGGATTTTTAGGTTTGCGTTTTGTAGTCTTGTGAATGCGGATTTAATATCTGCTATATGTTTTGAAGAAAACAATAAGTCATTTTAGGTCTATTAGGGTATTGCAGGAAATTCATAAAAGACTTCGCGAAGAAGTCCAGTGGCCGAGGGAGTCTCATTTGCGAGAGAATTCTGTAATATGTTAGGTTAGGTGGAACCGGCTGCCCCAGTACGGGGCAAAGCATAGACCAGTGGAGGTCCGTAGCTGTACCGGTAGCGTATCATCGTCTCAGAAGTCGCACAGTATGGATGCGTTTTTGGCAAAAGCCAGCAGCATCCTAGGAGGTAGCCGTAAAACGTCCCGAAGATCGTTGTGGCACGGCGAATTAAGGTATTTCAGCCGGAGTCGGGATAACGCAGGGCATCTACAGAGAAGATGCTCAAGTGTTTCCTTAACCCAGGTTCGTTGCATTTCCTGCACTGATCACTGTTGGTGATGCCCAGCTTTACAGCATGGACAGCCGACAGACAGTGACCAGTTAAAATGCCTAGCATTAGCCTGCAGTCCTTCCTTGAAAGCTGCATGACGAAATTGGTTAAATTTTTGTTAGTAGAGGCACACATCAGCCTTGCATTTTTGCACGAGTTGGCACTGCGCCAGCTAGCGTCCCACTGAAGTCTAGAGCGCACCTCAATTTCCCTGCCTAGAGTTCGCAGGGATATCGGAACATTGCACATGTTACCGACATCGAGCCCCACTCCCTCTTTGGCGAGAGAGTCTGCGATCTCGATGACATCGATGCCCTGGTGGCTTGGGATCCAATAGATACGCACGACCGCAGATGCGTTCAGCGACTCTATTGCTCTTCTGCTGTCCAGGACAACTTTGGACTTGACCACATCAGAGTGCATTGATCTTATTGCAGCCTGGCTGTCAACAAAGATGTTAATAGAGGTGTGATTACGCTGTAAATCCCGAGCCAATTCGGCAGCCTTGCCAATGGCAAAACTTCCGCCTGGAAGATGCTGCAATGGTCTGGGAGTTTATAGGATTGTTTGGAGACCGGGTCTGGGTAGTATACGGCCGCTCCGACACCATCATCCATCTTCGACCCGTCGGTGAAGAGGTTGAGGGCTTCGGGAATGCATAACGTAGCGCTAGACGCTGAGTCCTTTCCATGATGGATAGGTACGTCCTTTTTCCGTGGCCTGCCACCACACTAGAACACCGTAGGTGAGGATAGGGCGAACAACTGAGATGTAAATCCACCGCATTAGATTAGGAGAGAGGCCCCAAGTGCAACTAAGCATCTTTTCGCCATGTACAAAGCTCCGGTGGCACACATGAACACATTGAGCTTCCATGACAGTTTGCTGTCCAGGACCACACCTAGGTATTTTACTGCTAGGCTTGGCTTTAGCATAGTGCAGCCTATTTTTGGGGGACCACGTAGGTACCTTATACCTCTTCGTGAAGAGGATAAGGTCCGTTTTGTCCGCGTTAATGCTGAACCCGGCTGATTCGGCCCATGCTTTAACTTCCGTAAAGTAAGTTCCATTACGGAACTAAGGGTGGTTGGGCATTTCCCAGTTATCAAAATGCTTATGTCGTCGGCATAGGCAATTAACTTGGGGCCCGTTTAGTGAATTTTGAAGTAGGCTATTTACGACCAAATTCCAAAGGAGAGGCGAGAGGACCCCACCCTGGGGAGTGCCACCTCGCACTTCCTTTGTAATGGCCGCATCGCCCACGTAGCCACCACCCGCCTGTCACAAAGAAGGCAGTTGACCCACCTGTGGATCGCTGGAGCCGTGTTTACTGAGGTAAGGCCCTTCATAATAGCGTCCGTAGTGACGTTATTGAAGGCGCCTGAAATATCAAGAAATGCTCCCAAAGCATATTCTTTTGTAATGGTCTGCTTTTTCGATGGAGGCCACTAGAGCATGGAGAGCTGTCTCAATGGACTTGCCCTTTGTGTACGCATGCTGATTTGGGGACAACAGATGCATTGAGTTGCTTCTGATGTGCAAATCAAGTAGCTTTTCCAACGTTTTTAGCAGGAAAGAGGTTAGGCTGATAGGCCGGAAGTCATTTGGAACCACATGACTGCATTTACCCGCCTTGGGCAGGAAAATGACTTTCGAGGTCCTCCAAAGAGTGCAGCATTGCTGGCGAAAGTCCATCAAGACCGGGCGACCTGAACTTCGCAAAGGAGTCGATAGCCCAAATTATTTTGTTATCTGTAATTAGACCGGCAGGAGGTCTCATAACTGGGAGACTAGGAAAGAGCTGCCAGTCACTGTTCTATATTCCAATACATCCGGGAATGAGTTGAGAGCAGTGCTTCAAGAGTTTCAGCACTACTCTCCGTCCACGCTCCATCGCCCGACTTGAGCAGACTAGGACTGGAAGCCTGCTTGGACAGCAGCTTCCTCAGTCTGGAGGTCTCTTTGATATTGTCCAGGTCTTAGCAAAAGGTTCTCCATGAAGGCCTTTTGGATGATCGGATCATTTTCTTGTAGGGCTTCAGGAGAGACCTATACTCGTCCCAGACATATTCGTTATCCGCCTTCTTAGCAAGTTGAAACATGCTAGTAAACTCCCCACGTAGCGATGAGAGATCTGGGTTCCACCAGGATGGCTTCGATCTTCTCGTCGGTCTTGAGAGCCTACAAGATTGGCGAAACGCTGAAAGTAGTCCTGCTGAGAGCACATTGACAGTGGTTTCTAGGTCCTGTACCGAGTTGATGTTACCCGGCGGACCAAGAGACTTGGAAACCAGGCTAGAGAATTTCGCCCAGTTTGTGTTACGGGGATTTCTGAACGGCTGAGCCGCAGGTACCCTGTTAAAAGGAATGGTGAATTGAATGTACTTGTGATCCGAGAAGGAGGGTCTATCTAGGACCCTCCACTCTTCTACATTGGTACACTCAGTCGCAATCGTTAAGTCCAGCATATTACTAGAGGTGGGACCTACATAGGTAGATACCTCACCTCTGTTGGCTAGTCGAAGCTTATAGTTAAGGATAAAATCAAGAACTGACTCACCCCTGTCGTTAATGTCGGGACTTCCCCAGACGCTATGGTGGGCGTTGGCGACCGTTCCGATAATGAGATGCTTATTGGAGGAGCAGACCATGTCCACCAGCCTCCGCAGCTCGTCAGGTGGAGCCGGCTTGTCGTGGGCCATATAGCAGGATGCCAGCAGCAAACATCCTTCACGGCTCTCCAGCACCACCACGGTTAGATCGTCATTGCTGTAATTAGGTAGTAGATGAGCTTTTAGCCCCTTCTTTAGAAGGATGACAGTTCTCGATCTACTTACCAATGTCGGGACGTACAAATCATAGTTATTCGACTTCAGCCCAGCCACCGTGTTGCCCGACGCTATCCACGGTTCTTGGACCAAGGCCGCGTAGGCGGACTCTTCCTCCAGGGCAAGGAGTAGCTCCGCCGAAGCCGTTTTGGATTTATGGAGGTTGAGTTGCTGGACACTCATTAGAGGTTAGCAAACTCGCGGGGGCCGTCTGCATGGACAGTTCCTCCCCACCTCCTCAGTCTTTTCAGTTAAGCTGAGATGCTGAGTGGCGTCGGTCACGCTCTCAAGACCGAGATCTGCTTCAACCTCCCCTGACCTCAGCGTGTGTGTGTCATTGTCGTTGGGATGACGTTAGAACTGATTTCGTCAGTGGCAATTTATTACAAAAGGCATGAACATGTGTGTATGTCAGAATCTATGTATGAGTGTATTATCATCAGAGTTGCATAGAGTAAGCTTTGAGTTTCTGGATCGGCATTATTCCATGTGACCGGAGAGAGGGGCATGTTAACTCCTCCCCAGTCCGAGAGAAGGCCATACAGTCAACCATAGGCGGGAATGGCCGGAACGAAGAAGGATGGCTCGGTGAAGTGTTGTTGGTATATGCCACGAACTCCGACGATATTTTGAATTTTACAATTTGCGTATTAGCTTGTTGGTGTTATGGTTTCTTGTCTCTTAACCGTTTTCCTAATTTTTGCTTGTGTAGTTTTTGACCTCTAGTTGTTAGCAAGGTGACACCATTGTCTTTATCCACTTTGTGTTGCGAAAATCTCGGTGTCAACTTGTTTCTACGGTTTTCTTTCTTAAATATCATATCATTAAGTTCGACTTGGACTGGTGTCTCTCTGTCCTCATTTAATTTAGCCAACCTTTTTCCTGTGTTCGCGTTTAAGTACTCCTGTACTTTTGGGTATATTTCTTTTCTAAATTCATTTAGTTTGCTAAGGTAATCGTGGTGATTGTCGAATGTTATTGTTTTGTTGAATATGTGAGTTCTTCCGTGGAAAAGCTCGAAAGGGGTATAGGAAGTGCTGGAGTGTATTGCATTGTTGTACGTTGCAACTGCTTCGGTGAGTATTTGGTCATGTCCGCATTCTATTCGTGCTTCCTTCCTTTTGGCCATGATTATTCTGTATAGTTCGGTTAAGGTTGAATGCAGTCTTTCGACAAAAGCGTTACCAGTTGATTGTTGGAATGAGGTTGTATGAGCCGTTAGTTGGAATTGGGTTAAGAGATCATTGAATAGACTGCCCGAAAATTCCGCGCCCTGGTCGAAGATTATTTTCTTTAGTGCGCCGTAATGACTTATGAACTGTAATAGAGCATCGGCGACTTTAATTGAATCTCTATTGCCAAGTGGGTAGGCTTGTGCTAGCTTGGAGAGTTTGTCAATAATGGTGAGGTTAGAAGTATTATTAATGGAATAAATATCTATATGCACGACCGCCAATGGTCCTTCTGAGGCGGTTGGGGCTTGCATCAATGGACAAATGGTGTTTCTACGTGTCTTGAAGTTGTTGATCCGATACGAAATATTATTTGAGTATTGAAGTGATTTAGTGGTTGTGACGAAGTTGCTATAATCGGTGGGTCTTCGTTTATGTTTAAGTTTTTCTCAATTCTACTATCAGGAATATCAGGATATCTATCAATTCTACTGAGTGCGTTAGCGACTACATTTTGCGACCCTTTTTGTATACGATTTCGTAGTCATAAGCGGCCATACTTCCATCGAAGTAATTTCGGATTTTGGCCTTTCAGATTTTCTAGCCAGATTAATGGCTTATGGTCCGTAACTATTTTGAATCTACGTCCGAAGAGGTATGGTTTAAAATGACTTACAGACAAATAATAGCTAGCATTTCTTTCTCTATCGTAGAATAGCGTATTTCCGTGTCCGACAGTGTCCTGCTAACGAAAAATATGGGTCTGTCATTAGTGTCTGGGCCTTGTGACAATACTGAGCCTATCGCATAATTACTTGCGTCTGTGGTCAATGTGAATGGTTTGGTGAAATCAGGGTATATGAGTATTGGATCATTACAAAGAAGATCTTTCGACGTTTCGACTGCTTGTTTAAATTCATCGTCTATTATTACAGATTTCTTTCCTTTTAACTGTCTTGCTATGGGTTTAGTTATCTTCGCGAAGTCTTTTATGAATTTCCTGTAATACCCTAATAGTTCTTAAAAATGACTTAATTTCTCTTGTCGTTCTTGGGCAGGGAAGTCCTTGATGGCTTGAATTTTCAGTGGGTTTAAAAAGCTACATTTGCTCGGTTGGATTTTTTAGGTTTTGCGTTTTGTAGTCTTGTGAATACGGATTTAATATCTGCTATATATTTTTGAAGTGAGGGTGAGAATACTATTATGTCGTCGAGGTATACGAGACAGACGTCACCGACTAGGTCACCTAAGACGTTGTCCATAACGCGTTGGAACGTGGCAGGAGCGTTCTTAAGACCAAAGGGCATCCACGTGAACTCATAATGCCCATTTTCAACAGAAAATGCTGTCTTGTCTCCGTCGTTTGGGTTCATTTGAATTTGGTTAAAGCCACTTGCAAGGTCTAATGTTGTGAAATACATGGTCTTCCCTATGTCTGCCTATCTATAGTTTCCTCATTTAGTTTCCGAAAATCGATTACTAAGCGCCACTTCTTTTCACCAGTGCTGTCACTTTTCTTAGGTACAATCCAGACGGGTGCAGTCTGTAACAAACCGATTATACACAGCCTATGATAACGTACTCTGCTTACGGGGGCCGACTGTTGCTCAGGGCAAATGGGGTGGGTTTTTGTTATCTATAGGAGCTGAGGTTACATTATTAAAAGAGGTAAGCAGAGTTTATCGATATCTTAAACGGCAAAAATATGAATTGGCATACGAGCAAGCCTAAAAGTCGAAGATCACAGATGTTGTGGATCCTCTTCTATACCCTCCCGTCCTGTAAAGCCCATTATGGTCTTTACCCTTTTATTGTTTAATTTATGACACACACAACTATACTCAGGTGCCCGAAAGGCTTACTTTAATTCATTTTCAATAACTTCATAACGTTAAGACTTTATAATCGGACTCATTTTCAAGGGCGGTCAATACCCTGTAATTCTTCTTAATATTTACGGTAATACAAACCTATATATATAATACTCTAATGGTAAATATGGCATCTGTTAAACCCTATACTGTTGACACTATTATATTTCAATTATCGGCCAAGCCGTACTTACATACTTTTACTTTTGTATAGATGTACACAACTCACTGATGATCAGGCCTGATGATGAATGATGTGTGTGTGTTTTATGTTGTTGATAAGATGATGTACATATGTTTGCTGTGTGAACTTCCAAAAGAGAATTAGAATAATGTTAACAGTATTGAATATCGACTACATACCATACCATGTACTTATAAAACTATGTATATTACAAAAATAAGAAAGCTACGTTAATTGATTCATTTTAATTTAACATTATTGCAAATATCGATACTTTTAAATTGTACAAACTAATTAGCGGCAAACAGGTTATGGCTATTAGCCGCGGAAGGTCATCATGGACGGCGACAATACTTGAGATGCTCCTATGGGGGCATCACTGTTTAGAACATAGAAGCAACTATGCTCTATCCCTCCTCTGAACGGCTCATGGGTCCTGTTAGCCGATGCTAACAATTTTGGCGCGGCCCTATGGGGCAGCACCGGTAGGAGACGCGTCGATCCTCTGCTCGACTGCTTTTGCCTTTTCGAATTAGTCCAAGTTAGCCGGTGCTAACAATTTTAGTGCGGCCCAATGGGGCAGCACCGGTATGAACCGAGGCGATCCTCTGCTATGGCACTAATTCGCTTGCTGAGTTGTATTCCAGTTAGCCGATGCTAACAATTTTAGTGCGGCCCAATGGGGCAGCACCGGTAGGAACAGTGGCAATCTTCTTTTTAGCTTTTTAGCTTATGTATGTGCCCACTGTAACTCCAGCAGCAGTTTTGCGCGCCGATAATGCGCAGGTGAAAATACTATATGGCGGTGGCCAAACTGTTTAAACGCTTTTTAAACGTTTATAGACCCACGCCGCGCTAACTTGCAAATGCCTAAAATATTTCTTATTAGAAATATGTATGTGCCTATGTAGCCTACGTACCTTAT